>NW_024743697.1:0-12526 GCF_018991925.1 Homarus americanus
ACGGACTGGTTAATTGGACAAGCAGCCGATTCATATAGGTGGCAAGCGGTGTGTACGGATTCTTCAAACTGGTAGTCGTATCATCCGTCTGTGTTTTGTGAAAAACAAGAAAACACACAGCAGTGACGCGTTACATAATCCGAGTGTTTAAAACTATATCCCGTATTGAGACGATATGTAGTGAGCGCTCCTTATCTCTGTCACATACAAATACGTGCAGAATTCGTAATATACAAATATTACAGCCTGTTGGTACATATCCAGATTGAGCCGGTTGAGATAGACTCCACTCAGCATTCCCTAGACATTACAGTGTTGCAGTGTTGAACAACAGTTTCGTAGCCTGGAATTCAATTGGTATTTCACTAGCAGCTGAGCAGTATTGTTGTGTCGTCAGCGCGAATTACGAATTTCGGTGTCATCATACAGATCTCCATATATACGTGGACTGTGAAGACTTGGCATACGGCAGTTTTCGCCAGCGAACCAGCAACCACCAGTGTGATAACCAATCATCAGTTTTCTGATCGCCGGAGGAGGAACTCACCTACAGGTATTCAAGTGGACTCGTCTCTTACCAAAGCAGAAGCGTCTCTCGTTGCCAAGGAAACCAGCAGCAGCGCACGCATCCTAGGAAGAGGCCCCACCCTCACTCCACCCACCGCTCCACTCAGAACTCTTGAAGGATCGCATTTTCTATACAGACGTACTACTCTGTATAAATAGGTATTTAAATTTCATAGTTCTACACACATGAATACGTTCGAGAGATATCTTCACACCGATAGGTTCGTCGGATAGGATTATTTCAATGATAAAGTGTCGAATGTAAGATTAATGTATTGAAATCCTATAATTTACAGTAGTTTGTAAGTGTCTGTCTACTTATAGATAGTTTAATAATTAACTACAAAACATATTCATTTGTCTTGTAAATGAGAGGCAAGTGATCTACTTACTGTTAAGTATTCATTGACCCAAGGGGGCTAATAGATAATTTCTAAGTTTCCCATGTCTAATGTAGATGAAATCGAACGCCTAGCGCAACTATTTGCTGATAACCAGCTCATCAATGATCGAGCCCAGACTGACATAGATTTTGAGTATGGAACACAGTTAAATGAGTCGGTAGGAAGTAGTGAGAAAGTTATAGACGAATCATTTGACGACTTAAACCGTCGTACCCTACGGTCTGGTAATCACTATAGTACCTCACCTAAGTATACTAAAGCAGTTACCCCTGTTACAGGTGATAGTGTGTCTGTTGCTAAATCGGTAACAACCTTATTAACCCAGCCTTCTGTTAAGAGTAGGAATACTAACTTGCTTAATACTAACACTACAATGGCGTCCTCTAACCCTCACACCAGTACTACTACCACACCTAAAGCTGATAATATTATTAATATCATGCAGCGCGGCGACTATGTCCGAAATTTCACGGGACAAGACGATTATCGGGTCGCACATTTTATTCGTGCATGTGAAGATAGCATGCGCAATAGTCACATAACGACTGACGAAGAAAAGAAAGCATATGTACGTTCCCATATAACGCAGGGTTCCTATGCAGGCAGTCGTTTAAATGCGTTTGGTTTGCAAAGCCCTGACTATGAAAAGTTCAAGCGAACGCTAATTGGGATTTTTGGGGGTAGGTCACAGCTGGGCCAACTGCAATGGATCTTCAGATGGTTGGATCGCTGTATTCCAGGTATACGAAACGAAAGACCCGTTGACGCTGTTGACATCGCGGGCGAGGTTCGCCAGGACATGCAAGCGACCTTCCGGTTATCAGGCTGGTACAACTCACGGGGTGATATGCCACGGGACAATGTGGAAACATTGATAGAACTAATAAGTTTTCTTCTTTCCGTCCGTGTTCCCTTATATAGCCGGGCACAGGAAGTACAGTATGAACCACCCTTGGATATGGTGGAATACGCAAACAAGCTCTGTCCCCAGGCTATGGGCCCCTTACTGGCGCAACCCTCAGTGACGTCACCACAACCCCAGCCGTCTCAGATGCCACAGATGCCTCACTCTCAGACTCCTTATGCGACACACTTAGCTCCGATCGCTCCTCCCCGCCTAACATATAAACAGAAAACATCGTTACGATGCGCACATTGTAATAAACGTGGCCACGTAATGGAAGATTGTTTTCAGCTCCGAGGTAATAGTGCTAATTTTAAGGCCACACCCAGTGCAAAGCCATTCTCAAGGTCAAACAGAGAGGTAGCCAAAGCAGCACCTCCTCCTCCTACCCAGACAGCGCGCAAATGGTGCTCTCTTCACAAATCGACATCTCATAGTTCACATGAGTGCGATATACTAATAAAGGCTAGGGGAGTGGACCTAAGTGAAACGGAGGTGTCGTATAGGCGCAAGCAGAAACGTCCCCAGGACAAGTCATCGGGGGAAGACCAGCGTACACTACAGCACGGAGAGGGATAGATAGGGTTGTTCCCACCCCTCCTCACAGCACTTCTATAGCGGCCTCATTAATAGCGGCGCTTAGAAAAGTGGAAGTGTTGTCAGTGCCGGTGAGAGTGGATAATACCAGATTGGCTCTTGATATAGACACAGGTGCTTGCGCTAATGTAATGGCCTTGACATCATATCACGAGTTACAACGTAAATTCCCTCACCGGACTTGCCTTAGTTCGCGGTTGGTGCCCGGCTGGCGGGTTGCCAGTGCCAACTCTTCGAAAGAACATGATAGATGTTCATCCACGTAATAATAGTGTTACGTTTAAAGGTGTTTCCTACACAGCAATGAGTCATTCTGAACCTTTGCTCACCGCTAGGACGAAAGTGTTGTCCACCAATCCTATTAAGAGGAAGGCGGATCATGCGTCAGAGATATCTCTCGACCTCAACCACACACCTTCCCAGCGTGATTACAGCAGCAAGAGTTGGACGATTGTACCAGCAGTGTTGAAGAGTACTCTCCATTACCAAAATGAGGAAATCACCAAAGCAACTGTCGAACTACCCAACGTGTACACGGGCACAGATGTAGTGTGTCTCCCGGAAACATGCAAAGTAAAAGGGCTGTCATGTGAATCTACCCTGAGCACAATACGCCCTGGTGGTTTGACCGACGTACTGATTCTAAATCGAACAGGCGTTCAACGAATCTCAAAGAAAGGATGTTATTTGTGTGATTTTCTAGTATATCACAACAATGTCGAAGTGCAACCAAATAAATTCCCAATTCGAGGTATTGTTGCGAATTGCCAACAGAAATTCCTAATTCGAGGTATTGTTGCGAATTGCCAACAGACTCGACTGGCCAGGATAGATCAAATAGCGCCACATGTCAAGGTGATCGATCATCCTCAGGGCAAGACACGCCTGTTAGAGCTGCTTGCCGACTACAGAAATAGTAGCCTTGCCAGGGGAAACGCTAGGTCAGACAGATTTAACATCCCATCATATAGCGTTAAAGGAAGGAACCAACCCTATTTACGTACCAGCTTATAGACTACCTCATAGCCAGCGCGCTGTAGTGCAAGATATGGTACAGGGTATGTTAGATGAGAATGTCATTAGACACTCAAAATCCCCCTTTAACAGCCCATTATTCCTCGTCCCGAAAGAGGATGGTGGATGGCGCCCTGTCATAGATTTCAGGCGCGTAAATGATCAAACAATCCCTGATAGGTACCCAATGCCTATCTTGAGTGACATATTGCAATCCTTAGGCAAGGATAATGCGGTATTTAGCAACTTAGATTTGCTTAGTGGGTATTGGCAAATACCACTCGATGAAAAATCACGAGAAATCACGGCGTTTAGCACGCCTCTAGGCCACTTTGAGTTTCTACGAATGCCATTTGGTCTCAGAAATGCCCCACTAACATTTCAAAGAATGATCAACACCCTGTTTGCCGGACTAATTGGTAACACAGTCTGCGCTTATTTGGATGATCTAATAGTAGTCAGTAAGGACGCCGATTCCCATCTGATAAAACTGCGTGAAGTTTTGGCCAAACTTTCCACAGCAGGCCTCAAAATAAAACTCTCAAAGTGCGAGTTTTTAAAATCCAGAATCCATTTCCTTGGTCGTGTAGTCGACGGTGAGGGCATACACACAGTTAATGATAAAGTCAAAGCTGTATCTCAGTTCCCGCGTCCTACCTCAAATGATCATGTGCGTAGCCTTCTCGGATTATCTGGTTATTATCGTTCCTTTATCAAGGACTATGCAACATTAGCATCGCCCCTAACGAGGTTGCTCAAAAAAGATGCAGTGTTTATATGGGATGCTGAACACGAGGAAAGTTTTACGGCATTGAAGACAGCGGTAACCAATGCCCCGGTTCTAGCATTCCCAGACTACACTCAACCTTTCACTCTCTGTACTGACGCTTCCGGAATTGGAGTCGGAGCAGTGCTCATGCAAGAGGACACGCGTGGGAAGTTTAGAGTGATAGCATTTGCAAGTCGCAAACTAATCGATGCTGAAACACGTTATTCGGTGACGCATTTAGAAACGTTAGCCGTTGTGTGGGCACTTAAGAAGTTCAAAGACATTATCTTTGGCTACAAGATAACTGTTTTTACTGATCATGCGGCAGTCACCGAACTGTTCCATGGCAAAAACTTATCAGGCAGATTAGCACGCTGGTATCTGACGATTCAAGAGTTTGACCCCGAATTTAGGTATTTACCTGGGAGGGCGAATGTTGTCGCCGACGCTCAGTCAAGAAATATAGCACCAGTTATGCCTGTATCAACATTCACTCTTTCGCAGCTGGAAGATGAGCAACGACGCGACCCATATTGGTCAGCTGTTATTTTTGCTCTCGAATCGGGCGAGGATGTTAAACTCCCCAAGTTATTTCTTCCCTTAAGTCAGTTTGAATTACGACATAACATACTCCATAGGACGAGAAAATCTCCTGAGGGTAATGTGTCTCAAATAGTCGTACCTGACACGTTGTGCAAAGCAGTAATGACATTGTTCCACGATGTCCCACAAGCAGGTCACCAAGGTCGTGATAAATGCTTAGCGGATTTACGAAAGAAATATTTCTGGAACACTATGAAGAAAGACATAGAATTACACATAGCTAATTGTTTGGCATGTGCTCAACATAAAAGATCGACAGGATCACCTGCCCCGATTCTACAATATCCTACACCAGACCGTCCGTTTGACACAGTCGCTGTTGATGTGTTACAGCTCCCAATGAGTCATCAGGGATCAGGATACGTCTTAGTGTGTGTGGATCATTTTTCCAGGTTCGTGGTCTTGGTCCCACTAAAAAGCAAAACGGCCGAAGCAGTAGCCTATGCATTAGTGATGAATCTCATATGTCCATATACTACGCCTAAAGTTCTACTCTCTGATAATGGAACAGAGTTCAAGAATGAGCTAATAGAGCATATATGTTTACAATATGAATTAAACAAACTTTTGTGACAGCTTATCATCCACAGGCTAATGGCCTTGTTGAAAGAACCAATCGTAAAATCCTAGAAATACTGCGTCCAATTGTTAGTGGTTTTCAATACGCATGGGAGGATTGGTTACCGCAGGTTGCAGCGTCGATTAATGGGTCAGTTAATAGCTCTACGGGCAAAACACCCTACTATATTGTCTATGGTACAGATAAACGTCTGCCTTACGACATCCTTACAGAGGCGCCATACCAGGTATATAATACGGATGATTTTGCGGCAAAACAAATTCATGTCTTTACAGAAATTCATAACCAAGTACGATCACAGCTAGTGGCGTCACGCGCCGAAATGATCATCAAACAACATAAACATGCTAAACCTATCGCACTGAACGTTGGGGACGCTGTTATGTTACAGGAACCTGAAAGGAACTCCAAACTTTCGGCGAAATTTTCTGGTCCATTCCGCATAATCTCAAAAGAAGCAGGCAACAAATTCAAAATATGGAAGCCTAATGCACAGATCGCAGATGTCGTGCACGCGGATCGTCTGAAGAAGACCCAGATAAATGTCTTACCTCCAGTTGATGATAATGTGATTGATACATCCTTACAGACTGTTCAGAAGCAAAATGTCCCAAATGACTGTTGTATGAAACTACGTTCTGCGAGTAGAAGTTAACTCGTACTTTCGCGTCAGATGGAAAACGTCGACGGCCAACTACAATCAACATTGGACATTCTTCATGGTCTCAGCACAGCTTCGATGAATTCGACAATAGTTTCACGAACATTGTCGTTCAAGCTGTATCTCAACAGAATCGTGTTATTTCTCAAACCTTTCACGCGATTACTGCTCTAGAATCAAAGGTTAATGCAATCATAATGGAGTCTAACCAAGTTTCGAGGATTGTTACTAGGTTACAGAAAGCAATCCCGACGTTAGAACGGCTCCTTTACTTCACAGAATATTTGCATGCTGCTGAAATTTCAGTTCATAAAATTGTAACCTCTAAAAATGAACTAATAGACAGCATTGTAGATGCCGGGATAGGACGTGTGGACGCGAAACTTGTGCCTGTGCAGACGCTTCTTGAAGCTGTAAAAATAGCCAAGTTGCAGTATCATTTAACTCCTATTTTCAATGACAATGAGGTTCACTATTATTACCCGCTGTTGGAGTCAACCCTCACGCACAATGCAATTCTGATCCACATTCCTATGGGAGGGCAACATGAGTTTAATGCATGGCATTTAGAACCCTTCCCCTGGTTTGTGAACGACACACTGTATACCCTAGATAGGCCTAAAGAACTTTTCTTAGTAGATGAAGAATATTCATTGTTGTCAATAGAGGATTCTGAGGTACTGTCACGGTGTAAGTCGTCTTATCTACACCTATACGTATGTCCAGCCTACATGTTTGCATTTATTCCTGCTGCAGAGGGAATATGTGAATTGGCAGTCATACAACCAAATGTACGCACAGCGTTAGCGCAATGCAGTTATAGGCCAGTTAGTCTAAAGACTGTGTTCCACGCTCACCTTCACAATGTGCAGTATTTGTTCTTTCCAAATCTCACTACTGTAATTTTAAAATGCCAAAATGGTGTTAAGCAGCTAGTTGTGAAAGGGCATTACAAGGCTCTTGATTACTGTGAAATCACTTGTAGTACATTACGGACCTTGCCTACTCATCAGCATTTTGCGTTAAATCGAAAACTCAAGTCTGCTTTAATTCCACTTCCTATAATGAATTTCACTATCAAGGATATTCAAATAGTATCAGAGAAATTAAAAGTGTTAGCTTTCTTGAACGAGACACATTTTGCTGATTTGAATAATAACTTGCCATTTTATCTGTCACGGGAATTTGCACTACCACATCTTACGATTCCCTCTATTCTGTTAATTCTGGCAATAATGTTCCTGTTCTGCTATTACCGGGCAGTATCATCCAAATTCAACATTGTTCATAACATACTAACCCGTACGACACAAAAGTCTAGGTCCCCTGTAGTAGAGAATACCCGTACAGTAATTTCCCCAGCTTAGTGTCTACATATCTGTTTTTAACATGGTTAGGGTTGTCTAGGATGTACTGTACTCTGTGAGTTATTTAGGCCTCACGGAGCTCGGCTGGTAGGTGACCGAGCGATGTAATAGGCCCCTGTCTCATCAACAGGACGTATTATATAAATGGGTCAATACATCTGATATTATATTCAGATTCACCACCCTGTAACTTTCCACTGTCTATGAGTAAGACATGAGATTGACACGTGAGCGGGCTACTTACCCAAGAGGGCGAGACCCACTCACTCCAACCGCTGCAATGCCCTAAGCCAGTAGCTCCTGTATTAACGTTTATCATACATAAACGCCGTCCCTTTCTCATTCACTCCTAGACAGTGAGACTTACGGTTGGTATACACTCAGGAATTATATCTACAACCTTTTATAATAAAACAAAGGAACTACCGTTTGGGTTTCGTTACTTAAAACCCAAATATAAATATGTGTGAACGGACTGGTTAATTGGACAAGCAGCCGATTCAGGACCAGGTACTATACACAGCAGGCGGGGTGAGGGAGGTGAAGGACCAGGTACTGTACACACTAGGTGGGGTGAGGGAGGTGTAGAACAAGGTACTGTACATGCCAGGTTGTGTGAGGGAGGTGTAGGACAAGGTACTGTACACAGCAGATGGGGTGAAGGAGGTGCAGGACCAGGTACTGTACACACCAGGTGGGGTGAGGGAGGTGTAGGACCAGGTACTGTACGCACCAGGTGGGGTGAGGTAGGTGTAGGACCAGGTACTATGCACACCAGGCGGTTGAGGGAGGTGTAGGACCAGGTACTGTACACACTAGGTGGGGTGAGGGAGATGTAGGATAAGGTACTGTACACCTCAGGTGGGGTGAGGGAGGTGTAGGACCAGGTACTGTACACACCAGTCGGGGTGAGGAAGGTCTAGGACCAGGTACTGTACACACCAGGTAAAGTGAGGGAGGTGTAGGACCAGGTACTGTACACACTAGGTGGGGTGATGTAGGTGTAGGACCAGGCACTTTACACACTGCCAGGGTGGGGTGGGGAGGTATAGAACCAGCCTGTACACATCCAGATGGGGTGAGGGAGGTGTGGAGCAAGTGTGCTTTTACACTAGGTGGGGTGAGGAGAAGTAAGACCAGATGGTGCACACCAGGTGCAGTGGGAGGTGTAGGACCCAGGTATTAGCTACAAACCTGGTGGGGTGAGGAGGTGTGAGTTCATGTACTGTACACACTAGGTGGGGTGAGGGTGTAGGACCAACTACTGTAGCATATACACCAGGTGGGCTGAGGAGGTGTAAGACAGATACTTTACACACACTGCAGGTGGGGTGAGGAGGTGCAGGAACAACTACTGGCACACACCAGGTGGGGTGAGCAGGTGTATTAAAAAGGTAGTGTACACACCAGGTGGGGTGAGGATTTGTGGATTGGGTACTGTACACATAAGGTTGGGTGAGGGAGGTGTAGGACCAGGTACTGTACACAGCAGGTGGGGTGAGGGAGGTGTAGGTCTAGGTACTGTACACACTAGGTGGGATGAGGGAGGTGTAGGACCAGGTACTGTACACACCAGGTGGGGTGAGGAAGGTGTAGGACCAGGTACTGTACACACCAGGTGGGGTGAGGGAGGCGTAGGACCAGGTACTGTACACACCAGGCTTGGTGAGGGAGGTGTAGAACCAGGTACTGTACACAACAGGTCGGGTGAGGGAGGTGTAGGGGTGAGGGAGGTGTAGGACCAGGTAGTGTACACACCAGGTGGGGTGAGGGAGGTGTAGGAGCAGGTACTGTACACACCAGGTGGGCTGAGGGAGGTGTAGAACCAGGCACTTTATGTATGTATATTATGTATGCTGGATTATATATTATGTATGTGTATTATGTATGTGCTCCATTTATGTATTATTTATTCAGCCTAGCTAGCAGCGTGTGGCAATGTTATTACCATATCCCACATGCTTAATTAATGTGCCTGGCGACGTATGGAAGCTGCTAATGTATCACTTGCCGTACGTCGTCTATAGCAGTTGACAAGGAGCCTAGCTGAGGAGTGCTACCCCCCCCCTCTGTGTACATACTCTTATCCAGTAAACCGAACCTACAAAACTATACAGGTGTTTGGTTCTCTCCTGTATATAGAACTTATTATTCAGAACCTAACATGGCGCAGTGCGTAGTTTTACTGGATGATTACGAGTGATAGTGCGAAGTTTGTGAAAGCCGGCTTATGGACTCTCGCCTTGTGTCAACCGCCGCCATCCCTCCTCGAAGAATTTCGCAACTTTGAGCAGTGTCAGTGACAGTGATTTTCTGTGAAGTGTTTAGTGCATTGTGTGTTTCGTGCCATTCATGTGTGACCTTGTTCTAAAAGGATTCCCAAGGTATACGGCACGTTCTGGGCATTTGTAAGGAGTAGAGTTCAGTGCACCCTTCTCTGACCGCGTCCTGAGGGTAACTGGCAACTGACTGCGAGTCGCCGCGCTTCTCCCTCCCCCCCCCTCACAGGGCCGCCTCCACCCCCCCTCACAGCTGGGGCGAGACGCTTTGCCTGCCCGGGACACACACATACATGCACTAACACTTGCTGACCGCGCGGCTTCCTTATATATATTTTATATATATAACCTACTTATCTGTGTATTTAATTAATTTTTTTGTCTGAAATCTTGTTGATACGACGGGCTGACCGGTCAACACTGATTTAAGACACAGTACACAGATGAAGTAGTTATGTCTCATGCCTTACGTAGCCGTGGACCCGGAGCCTGGATGAGTCAAGCGGATGATAGTCCCGCAGAGATGGATGACCAGGCCGGCCACGACGCTCCAGCCCCCACAACATCGCGCAGCCCTTCACCTCAATATTCAGCGTTGTCTCCAGAGATAATTGCTTTAATGAAGTTTATGAGAGATGAGAGGCGCGAGGATGAAGCTCACAGACGTTTGGCGGATGAGCATAGAAGGCAAGCAGAGGCAGAACGAGACCACCAACGGAGAGTGGAAGACAGTGCACGGTTTGAAGCCTTGATATCTCGCCTCACTGTTAACCAAGCCCCTGGCTCTAACACTGCCTCGGTACTGACTGGTTCAGATACCTCATCCATGCTTCCTTCACGCCCCCCAGCCCCACCTAAAGCAGCAGCTCAAACACCGCCCATCTTGGAGCCTGATGTGAATTTCCAGACTTTTCGTGAATGGCGGCGGCGGTGGGCTGATTATTCTACAATGGTGGATCTCCAGAGTTTGTCACAGCCTAAACAACTCATCCAGCTGCGTATGTGCCTGTCCTTGGAAGTTCAGCGTGTCTTAGAACATACGTTGCAGGTACCCCCAACCTCTTCGCTGTCTGTAGAGGAGGTACTGGACGTTCTACAACGGCACATCAAAGGACAGCAGAATGAGGCTCTGCGCAGGAGGGAATTGTTTAGCTGCAGACAGATGGAGGGTGAGTCTTTTGACGCTTTTTATGTACGTCTTAAGAGAGCCTCGGAAGAGGTAGATATATGTTTAGGCCACCACCAGCAGTGCGAGGAGACCCAGTTGAAGCAGGTGATCTTGATGGGTGTTAAGGACGAGGAACTTGTCCAACGCCTCACCTCCCTCGACTCTTCCTCTTCTCTTCAGGATGTGTTGACGATATGTCGCTCCTATGAGGCTGCCAGATGTGCCACCTCTGCCATCCGTGCTCCCCCTACAGCTGTACGCGCTGTTTCCCGGTACAAGAAGGACAAGAAGTCTGCTCCTACGCCTTCGCCCACCACGTCCACGCCCGGTTCATTTTGCAACAACTGTGGTAAGCAGCACGGAACACAGGTGTGTCCAGCCGCTGAGTCTACCTGCAACAGTTGTGACCGTAAGGGCCACTGGTCGCTCACAGTGCGGTGCCCAGCTAAGTACGTACAGTGCAATGTGTGCGGTCGTCTGGGCCACTATGACAAGTGTTGCCCTACCCACAAACCCAAGGGACAGCGTCGGCGGAAGCTTCAGCGCCCTTCCACCAGAGAGGGCCGCCCACAGTCGCCAAATCAGAGGCACGACGACCCTGGACAAAGCCCGACCCATATTAGGAGGGTGTACTCCTCGCATCCCAGGACCAAAGTCCCCCAGTACATCAGCGTCATCGTGACCTACGGCGGTGTGTCATCCCGTCTTCAGATGTTGCCTGACACCGGCGCTGATGCTACAGTCATCGGTCCCCAGCATTTGCAATGCTTGGGGCTCTCTCCAAGCGATCTAGGGCCGCCTCCCAAGGACCTCTGCGTCACGGCAGATGGTTCACAGATGGCCCCAGCCCTGGGTTCACTCTATGCACATGTCACCTTTGGCAACAGGTCGTGTCAGGCCTGGATTGACGTGCATAATGGTGTCCCGACTCCTTTGCTGTCCTACAGACATTGCCAAGAGTTGGCCATCATCTCCCAGGACTTCCAAACACCGATTCTCGAGGTTAAATACGCCAACAGGGTGCACGAAGGGAGCAGCAACTACCCTGCTGCCGCCCTACCCCTACCTCTGGCCAGTGACACCTCTCCTTCTGTAGTTGTCCCTGCTGCGTCACGTCCCCACGCCTTGGCTCGCCTCCACGACAGTCACTGTGGAGTCGAGGCCACCAAACGGCGTGCAAGACAGACTGTGTTCCGGCCTGGCATCGACCCCGACATCTCCAATGCTGTCCAGGTGTGTAAGCCCCGCCAAGTACTACAACCCAGCCAGCAGCAGGAACCCTTCATGAGTGACGACAACCCCACCCGCCCCTTTGAGTTTGTGTCGGCCGACTTTTTCTGTGTGTCAGGAAAGTCCTTCCTCGTTATCGTCGACCGTCTCTCTGGTTGGCCGGTTGTCATCAAGTGCGGTAATGACACGACGTCTGCCGCCACCATCAGCAAGTTCCGCCACTACTTCCGTGACGTGGGCGTTCCTGTACGCCTGCGAACCGACGGAGGGCCTCAGTTCACAAGCCGGGACTTTGCTGTGTTCCTTGACCGATGGGGAGTCCGGCATGTGTTGTCATCGCCCCCTTACCCGCAGTCCAACGGCCACGCTGAGGCTGCTGTCAA
>NW_024743698.1:0-17541 GCF_018991925.1 Homarus americanus
GGGCCACCAGGACACTAAAAGAAGTCCTAGACTCTGTTATATTTCACACAAAGCCTGTTCAACGACCTTATGGCGCCATGAACCTCTAATGGGGACCACCCGTTCCGCATAGGTGATAAGAACAACGTTTTCCCAAATCCGGCTTGGAAACACGAGGATCCATATATATTTAATTAGCCCAATAAAGCACGCGGACTTCTACATATAATCAACACCTCACCCCACCAGGATTTAAACCCACGATCTTATAATTGTGACCGGGGAACGCTACCTCTGGGCCACCAAAACAATAAAAGCAGTCCTAAACTCTGTTATATTACACACAAATCCTGTTCAACGAGCTTATGGCGCCGTGAACCTCTAATGGGGACCACCCGTGCTGCTTAGGTGATCAGAGCAACGTTTTTCCAAATGCGGCTTCGAAACACGAGGAACCAAATATATTTCATCAGCCCAATAAAGCACTCGAACTTCTACATATAATCAACACCTCACCCCACCAGGATTCAAACCCACGATCTTATAATTGTGACCGGGGTATGCTACCTCTGGGCCACCAGGACATTAAAAGCAGTCCTAGACTCTACTATATTTCACACAAAGCCTGTTCAACGACCTTATGGTGCCATGAACCTCTAATGGGGACCACCCTTGCCCCTTAGGTGATCAGACCAACGTTTTACCAAAACCGGCTTCGAAACATGAGTATCCATATATATTTCATTAGCCCAATAAAGCACGCGGAGTTCTACATATAATCAACACCTCATCCCACAAGGATTTGAACCCACGATCTTATAATTGTGACCGGGCGACGCTACCTCTGGGCCACCAGGAACAATAAAAGCAGTCCTAGACTCTGCTATATTTCACACAAAGCCTGTTCAACGAGCTTAAGGCGCCGTAAACCTCTAGTGAGGACCACCCGTGCCGCTTAGGTGATCAGAGTAACGTTTAACGAAATGCGGCTATGAAACACGAGGATCCAAATATATTTCTTTAGCCCAATAAAGCACGCGGACTTCTACATAAAATCAACACCTCACCCCACCAGGATTCAAACCCAAAATCTTATAATTGTGACCAGGGAATGCTACCTGTGGACCACCAGGACACTAAAAGCACTCCAAGACTCTGTTATATTTCACGCAAAGCCTGTTCAACGAGCTTATGGCGCCGTGACCCTCTACTGGGGACCATCAGTGCCGCTTAGGTGATAAGAGCAACGTTTTACCAAATCCCGCTTGGAAACACGAGGATCCATATATATTTCATTAGCCCAATAAAGCACGCGGACTTCTACATAAAATCAACACCTCACCCCACCAGGATTCAATCCCAAAATCTTATGATTGTGAATAGGGAATGCTACCTGTGGACCACCAGGACACTAAAAGCAGTCCTAGACTCTGTTATATTTCACACAAAGCCTGTTCAACGAGCTTATGGCGCCGTGAACCTCTAATGGAGACCACACGTGCCGCTTGGTGACCAGAGCAACGTTTTACCAAATCCGGCTACGAAGCACGAGGATCCAAATATATTTCTTTAGCCCAATAAAGCACGCGGACTTCTACATAAAATCACCACCTCACCCCACCAGGATTCAAACCCAAAATCTTATAATTGTGACCAGGGAATGCTACCTGTGGACCACCAGGACACTAAAAGCAGTCATAGACTCTGTTATATTTCACACAAAGCCTGTTCAACGAGCTTATGGCGCCGTGAACCTCTAATGAGGACCACCAGTGCCGCTTAGGTGTTCAGAGTAACGTTTTACTAAATCCGGCTTCGAAACACGAGGATCCATATCTATTTCATTAGCCCAATAGAGCACGCACATTTCTACATATAATCAACACCTCACCCCACCAGGATTCGAACCAACGATCTTATAATTGTGACCGGGGAACGCTACCTCTGGGCCACCAGGACACTAGAAGCAGTCCTGAACTCTGTTATTTTTCACAAAAAGCCTGTTCAATGAGCTTATGGCGCCGTGAACCTTTAATGGGGACCACCCGTGCCGCTTAGGTGATCAGAGCAACGTTTTACCAAATCCGGCTTCGAAACACGAGGATCCATATCTATTTCATTAGCCCAATAAAGCATGCGGACTTCTACATATAATCAACACCTCACCCCACCAGGATTTGAACCCACGATCTTATAATTGTGACCGGGGAACGCTACCTCTGGGCAACCAGGACAATAAATGCAGTCCTAGACTCTACTATATTTCACACAAAGCCTGTTCAACGACCTTATGGTGCCATGAACCTCTAATGGGGACCACCCGTTCCGCATAGGTGATAAGAACAACGTTTTACCAAATCCGGCTTGGAAACACGAGGATCCATATATATTTCATTAGCCCAATAAAGCACGCGGACTTCTACATATAATCAACACCTCACCCCACCAGGATTTGAACCCACGATCTTATATTTGTGACCGGGGAACGCTACCTCTGGGCAACAAGGACAATAAAAGCAGTCCTAGACTCTACCATATTTCACACAAAGCCTGTTCAACGACCTTATGGCGCCATGAACCTCTAATGGGGACCACCCGTGCCGCTTAGGTGATAAGAGCAACGTTTTACCAAATCCGGCTTGGAAACACGAGGATCCATATATATTTCATTAGCCCAATAAAGCACGCGGACTTCTACATATAATCAACACCTCACCCCACCAGGATTTAAACCCACGATCTTATAATTGTGACCGGGGAACGCTACCTCTGGCCCACCAGGATAATTAAAGCAGTCCTAGACTCTACTAAATTTCACACAAAGCCTGTTCAACGACCTTATGGCGCAATGAACCTCTAATGGGGACCACCCGTGCCGCTTAGGTGATCAGAGCAACATTTTACCAAATCCGGCTTGGAAACACGAGGATCCATATATAGTTCATTAGCCCAATAGAGCACGCGGACTTCTACATATAATCAACACCTAAACTCACCAGGATTCAAACTCACGATCTTATAATTGTGACCGGGGTATGCTACCTCTGGGCCACCAGGACAATAAAAGCAGTCCTATACTCTGCTATATTTCACACAAAGCCTATTCAACGACCTTATGGCGCCATGAACCTCTAATGGGGACCACCCGTGCCGCTTAGGTGATCAGAGCAACGTTTTACCAAATCTGGCTTCGAAACACGAGGATCCATATATATTTTATTAGCCCAATAAAGCACTCGGACTTCTACATATAATCAATACCTCACCCCACCAGGATTCAAACCCACGATCTTATAATTGTGGCCGGGGTATGCTACCTCTGGGCCACCAGGACAATAAATGCAGTCCTATACTCTGCTATATTTCACACAAAGCCTATTCAACGACCTTATGGCGCTATGAACCTCTAATGGGGACCACCCGTGCCGCTTAGGTGATCAGAGCAACGTTTTACCAAATGCGGCTTCGAAACACGAGGATCCATATATATTTCATTTGCCCAATAAAGCACGCGGACTTCTTCATATAATCAACACCTCACCCCACCAGGATTTGAACCCACGATCTTATAATTGTGACCGGGGAATGCTACCTCTGGGCCACCAGGACAATAAAAGCAGTCCTAGACTCTGCTATATTTCACACAAAGCCTGTTAAACGAGCTTATGGCGCCGAGAACCTCTAATGGGGACCACCCGTGCCGCTTAGGTGATCAGAGCAACGTTTTACCAAATGCGGTTTCGAAACACGAGGATCCATATATATTTCATTAGCCCAATAAACACGCGGACTTCTACATATAATCAACACCTCACCCCACCAGGATTTGAACCCACGATCTTCAAATTGTGACAGGGGAACGATTACCTCTGGGCCACCAGGACAATAAAAACAGTCCTAGACTCTGATATATTTCACACAAAGCCTGTTCAACGAGATTATGGCACCGTGAACCTCTAATGGGGACCACCCGTGCTGCTTAGGTGATCAGAGCAATGTTTTACCAAATGCGGCTTCGAAACACGTGGATCCATATATATTTCAATATCCCAATAAAGCACGCGGACTTCTACATATAATCAACACCTCACCCCACCAGGATTTGAACCCACGATCTTATAATTGTGACCGGGGGACGCTACCTCTGGGCCACCAGGACACTAAAAGCAGTCCTAGACTCTGTTATATTTCACACAAAGCCTGTTCAACGACCTTATGGCGCCATGATCCTCTAATGGGGACCACCCGTGCCACTTAGGTGATCAGAGTAACGTTTAACGAAATGCGGCTACGAAACACGAGGATCCAAATATATTTCTTTAGCCCAATAAAGCACGCGGACTTCTACATAAAATCAACACCTCACCCCACCAGGATTCAAACCCAAAATCTTATAATTGTGACCAGGGAATGCTACCTGTGGACCACCAGGACACTAAAAGCACTCCTAGACTCTGTTATATTTCACGCAAAGCCTGTTCAACGAGCTTATGGCGCCGTGAACCTCTACTGGGGACCACCAGTGCTGCTTAGGTGATAAGAGCAACGTTTTACCAAATCCCGCTTGGAAACACGAGTATCCATATATATTTCATTAGCCCAATAAAGCACGCGGACTTCTACATAAAATCAACACCTCACCCCACCTGGATTCAATCCCAAAATCATATGATTGTGATTAGGGAATGCTACCTGTGGACCACCAGGACACTAAAAGCAGTCCTAGACTCTGTTATATTTCACACAAAGCCTGTTCAACGAGCTTATGGCGCCGTGAACCTCTAATGGAGACCACACGTGCCGCTTGGTGACCAGAGCAACGTTTTACCAAATCCGGCTACGAAGCACGAGGATCCAAATATATTTCTTTAGCCCAATAAAGCACGCGGACTTCTACATAAAATCACCACCTCACCCCACCAGGATTCAAACCCAAAATCTTATAATTGTGACCAGGGAATGCTACCTGTGGACCACCAGGACCGTAAAAGCAGTCATAGACTGTTATATTTCACACAAAGCCTGTTCAACGAGCTTATGGCGCCGTGAACCTCTAATGAGGACCACCAGTGCCGCTTAGGTGTTCAGAGTAACGTTTTACTAAATCCGGCTTCGAAACACGAGGATCCATATCTATTTCATTAGCCCAATAGAGCACGCACATTTCTACATTTAATCAACACCTCACCCCACCAGGATTCGAACCAACGATCTTATAATTGTGACCGGGGAACGCTACCTCTGGGCCACCAGGACACTAGAAGCAGTCCTGAACTCTGTTATATTTCACAAAAAGCCTGTTCAATGAGCTTATGGCGCCGTGAACCTTTAATGGGGACCACCCGTGCCGCTTAGGTGATCAGAGCAACGTTTTACCAAATCCGGCTTCGAAACACGAGGATCCATATATATTTCATTAGCCCAATAAAGCACGCGGACTTCTACATATAATCAACACCTCACCCCACCAGGATTCAAACCCACGATCTTATAATTGTGACCGGGAATGCTACCTCTGGGCCACCAGGACAATAAATGCAGTCCTAGACTCTACTATATTTCACACAAAGCCTGTTCAACGACCTTATGGTGCCATGAACCTCTAATGGGGACCACCCGTTCCGCATAGGTGATAAGAACAACGTTTTACCAAATCCGGCTTGGAAACACGAGGATCCATATATATTTCATTAGCCCAATAAAGCACGCGGACTTCTACATATAATCAACACCTCACCCCACCAGGATTTAAACCCACGATCTTATAATTGTGACAGGGGAACGCTACCTCTGGCCCACCAGGAAAATTAAAGCAGTCCTAGACTCTACTAAATTTCACACAAAGCCTGTTCAACGACCTTATGGCGCAATGAACCTCTAATGGGGACCACCCGTGCTGCTCAGGTGATCAGAGCAACATTTTACCAAATCCGGCTTGGAAACACGAGGATCCATATATATTTCATTAGCCCAATAGAGCACGCGGACTTCTACATATAATCAACACCTAAACTCACCAGGATTCAAACTCACGATCTTATAATTGTGACCGGGGTATACTACCTCTGGGCCACCAGGACAATAAAAGCAGTCCTATACTCTGCTATATTTCACACAAAGCCTATTCAACGACCTTATGGCGCCATGAACCTCTAATGGGGACCACCCGTGCCGCTTAGGTGATCAGAGCAACGTTTTACTAAATCCGGCTTGGAAACACGAGGATCCATATATATTTTATTAGCCCAATAAAGCACTCGGACTTCTACATATAATCAACACCTCACCCCACCAGGATTCAAACCCACGATTTTATAATTGTGACTGGGGTATGCTATTTCTGGGCCACCAGGACAATAAAAGCAGTCCTAGACTCTACTATATTTCACACAAAGCCTGTTCAACGACCTTATGGCGCCATGAACCTCTAATGGGGACCACCCATGCCGCTTAGGTGATCAGAGCAACGTTTTACCAAATCCGGCTTGGAAACACGAGGATCCATATATATTTCATTAGCCCAATAAAGTACGCGGACTTCTACATATAATCAACACCTCACCCTACCAGGATTTAAACCCACGATCTTATAATTGTGACCGGGGAACGCTACCTCTGGGCCACCAGGAAAATTAAAGCAGTCTTAGACTCTGCTATATTTCACACAAAGCCTGTTCAACGAGCTTATGTCGCCGTGAACCTCTAATGGGGACCACCCGTGCCGCTTAGGTGATCAGAGCAACGTTTTACCAAATGCGGCTTCAAAACACGAGGGTCCATATATATTTCATTAGCCCAATAAAACACGCGGACTTCTACATATAATCAACACCTAAGCTCACCAGGATTCAAACCCCCGATCTTATAATTGTGACCGGGGTATGCTACCTCTGGGCCACCAGGACAATAAAAGCAGTCCTATACTCTGCTATATTTCACACAAAGCCTGTTCAACGAGCTTATGGCGACGTGAACCTCTAATGGGGACAACTTGTGCCACTTAAGTGATCAGAGCAACGTTTTACCAAATGCGGCTTCGAAACTCGAGGATCTATATTTATTTCATTAGCCCAATAAAGCACGCGGACTTCTACATATAATCAACACGTCACCCCACCAGTATTTGAACCCACTATCCTATAAATGTGACCGGGGGACGCTACCTCTGGGCCACCAGGACAATAAAACCATTCCAAGACTCTGCTATATTTCACACAAAGCCTGTTCAACGGGCTTATGGCACCGTGAACCTCTAATGGGGACAACCCGTGCCGCTTAGGTGATCAGAGCAATGTTTTACCAAATGCGGCGTCGAAACAAGGAGGATTCATATATATTTCATTAGCCCAATAAAGCACGCGGACTTCTACATATAATCAACACCTCACCCCACCAGGATTTGAACCCACCATCTTATAATTGTGACCGGGGAATGCTACCTCTGGGCCACCAAGACAATAAAAGCAGTCCTAGACTCTGGTATATTTCACACAAAGCCTGTTCAGCGAGCTTATGGCGCTGTGTACCACTATAGGGGACCACCCGTGCTGCTTAGGTGATCAGAGCAACGTTTTACCAAATGCGGCTTCGAAACACGAGGATCCATATATATTTCATTAGCCCAATAAAGCACGCGGACTTCTTCATATAATCAACACCTCACCCCACCAGGGTTCGAACCCACGATCTTCTAATTGTGACCGGGGAACGCTACCTCTGGGCCACCAGGACACTAAAAGCAGTCCTAGACTCTGCTATATTTCACACAAAGCCTGGTTCAACGAGCTTATGGCGCTGTGAAGCACTATAGGGGACCACCCGTGCTGCTTAGGTGATCAGAGCAACGTTTTACCAAATGCGGCTGCGAAACACGAGGATCCATATATATTTCATTAGCCCAATAAAGCACGCGGACTTCTCCATATAATCAACACCTCACGCCACCAGGATTCAAACCCACGATCTTATAATTGTGACCGGGATATGCTACCTCTGGGCCACCAGGACAATTAAAGCAGTCCTAGACTGTACTATATTTCACACAAAGCCTATTCAACGACCTTTTGGCGCCATGAATCTCTAATGGGGACCTCCCGTGCCGCTTAGGTGATCAGAGCAACGTTTTACCAGATCCGGCTTGGAAACACGAGGATCCATATATATTTTATTAGCCCAATAAAGCACTCGGACTTCTACATATAATCAACACCTCACCCCACCAGTATTCAAACCCACGATCTTATAATTGTGACCGGGGTATGCTATTTCTGGGCCACCAGGACAATAAGAGCAGTCCTAGACTCTACTATATTTCACACAAAGCCTGTTCAACGACCATATGGCGCCATGAACCTCTAATGGGGACCACCCGTGCCGCTTAGGTGATCAGAGCAACGTTTTACCAAATCCGGCTTCGAAACACGAGGATCAATATATATTTCATTAGCCTAATAAAGCACGCGGACTTCTACATATAATCAACACCTCACCCCACCAGGGTTCGAACCCACGATCTTCTAATTGTGACCGGAGAACGCTACCTCTGGGCCACCAGGACACTAAAAGCAGTCCTAGACTGCTATATTTCACACAAAGCCTGGTTCAACGAGCTTATGGCGCTTTGAACCACTATAGGGGACCACCCGTGCTGCTTAAGTGATCAGAGCAACGTTAAACCAAATCCGGCATCGAAACACGAGGATCCATATATATTTCATTAGCCCAATAAAGCACGCGGACTTCTACATATAATCAACACCTCACCCCACCAGGATTCAAACCCATGATCTTATAATTGTGACCGGGGTATGCTATTTCTGGGCCACCAGGACAATAAGAGCAGTCCTAGTTTCTACTATATTTCACACAAAGCCTGTTCAACGACCTTATGGCGCCATGAACCTCTAATGGGGACCACCCGTGCCGCTTAGGTGATCAGAGCAACGTTTTACCAAATCCGGCTTCGAAACACGAGGATCAATATATATTTCATTAGCCCAATAAAGCATGCGGACTTCTACATATAATCAACACCTCACCCACCAGAATTCAAACCCACGATCTTATAATTGTGA
The DNA here is from genome assembly GCF_018991925.1 of Homarus americanus. Lineage (NCBI taxonomy): Eukaryota > Metazoa > Arthropoda > Malacostraca > Decapoda > Nephropidae > Homarus > Homarus americanus. Next base: position 9,054 of record NW_024743698.1, read on the forward strand.
CCGGGGGACGCTACCTCTGGGCCACCAGGACAATAAAACCATTCCAAGACTCTGCTATATTTCACACAAAGCCTGTTCAACGGGCTTATGGCACCGTGAACCTCTAATGGGGACCACCCGTGCCGCTTAGGTGATCAGTGCAACGTTTTACCAAATGCGGCGTCGAAACAAGGAGGATTCATATATATTTCATTAGCCCAATAAAGCACGCGGACTTCTACATATAATCAACACCTCACCCCACCAGGATTTGAACCCACGATCTTATAATTGTGACCGGGGAACGCTACCTCTGGGCCACCAAGACAATAAAAGCAGTCCTAGACTCTGGTATATTTCACACAAAGCCTGTTCAGCGAGCTTATGGCGCTGTGTACCACTATAGGGGACCACCCGTGCTGCTTAGGTGATCAGAGCAACGTTTTACCAAATGCGGCTTCGAAACACGAGGATCCATATATATTTCATTAGCCCAATAAAGCACGCGGACTTCTTCATATAATCAACACCTCACCCCATCAGGGTTCGAACCCACGATCTTCTAATTGTGACCGGGGAACGCTACCTCTGGGCCACCAGGACAATAAAAGCAGTCCTAGATTCTGCTATATTTCACACAAAGCCTGTTCAACGAGCTTATGGCGCTGTGAACCACTATAGGGGACCACCCGTGCTGCTTAGGTGATCAGAGCAACGTTTTACCAAGAGCGGCTTCGAAACACGAGGATCCATTTATATTTCATTAGCCCAATAAAGCACGCGGACTTCTTCATATATTCAACACCTCACCCCACCAGGGTTCGAACCCACGATCTTCTAATTGTGACCGGGGAACGCTACCTCTGGGCCACCAGGACACTAAAAGCAGTCCTAGACTCTGCTATATTTCACAGAAAGCCTGTTCAATGAGCTTATGGCGCTGTAAACCTCTAATGGGGACCACCCGTGCCGCTTAGGTGATCAGAGCAACGTTTTACCAAATCCGGCTTGGAAACACGAGGATCCATATATATTTTATTAGCCCAATAAAGCACTCGGACTTCTACATATAATCAACACCTCACCCCACCAGGATTCAAACCCACGATCTTATAATTGTGTCCGGGGTATGCTATTTCTGGGCCACCAGGAGAATATAAGCAGTCCTAGACTCTACTATATTTCACACAATGCCTGATCAACGACCTTATGGCGCCATGAACCTCTAATGGGGACCACCCGTGCCGCTTAGGTGATCAGAGCAACGTTTTACCAAATCCGGCTTCGAAACACGAGGATCCATATATATTTCATTAGCCCAATAAAGAGCACGCGGACTTCTACATATAATCAACACCTCACCCCACCAGGGTTCGAACCCACGATCTTCTAATTGTGACCGGGGAACGCTACCTCTGGGCCACCAGGACACTAAAAGCAGTCCTAGATCTGCTATATTTCACACAAAGCCTGGTTCAACGAGCTTATGGCGCTTTGAACCACTATAGGGGACCACCCGTGCTGCTTAAGTGATCAGAGCAACGTTAAACCAAATCCGGCATCGAAACACGAGGATCCATATATATTTCATTAGCCCAATAAAGCACGCGGACTTCTACATATAATCAACACCTCACCCCACCAGGATTCAAACCCACGATCTTATAATTGTGACCGGGGTATGCTATTTCTGGGCCACCAGGACAATAAGAGCAGTCCTAGACTCTACTATATTTCACACAAAGCCTGTTCAACGACCTTATGGCGCCATGAAACTCTAATGGGGACCACCCGTGCCGCTTAGGTGATCAGAGCAACGTTTTACCAAATCCGGCTTCGAAACACGAGGATCAATATATATTTCATTAGCCCAATAGAGCAAGCGGACTTCTACATATAATCAACACCTCACCCCACCAGGATTTGAACCCACGATCTTATAATTGTGACCGGGGAACGCTACCTCTTGGCCACTAGGACAATAAAAGCAGTCCTAGACTCTGCTATATTTCACACAAAGCCTGTTCAACGAGATTATGGCGCCGTGAACCTCTAATGGGGATCATCTGTGCCGCTTAGGTGATCAGAGCAACGTTTTACCAAATCCGGCTTCGAAACACGAGGATCACTATATATTTCATTAGCCCAATAGAGCACGCGGACTTCTACATATAATCAACACCTCACCCCACCAGGGTTCGAACCCACGATCTTCTAATTGTGACCGGGGAACGCTACCTCTGGGCCACCAGGACACTAAAAGCAGTCCTAATCTGCTATATTTCACACAAAGCCTGGTTCAACGAGCTTATGGCGCTTTGAACCACCATAGGGGACCACCCGTGCTGCTTAAGTGATCAGAGCAACGTTAAACCAAATCCGGCATCGAAACACGAGGATCCATATATATTTCATTAGCCCAATAAAGCACGCGGACTTCTACATATAATCAACACCTCACCCCACCAGGATTCAAACCCATGATCTTATAATTGTGACCGGGGTATGCTATTTCTGGGCCACCAGGACAATAAATTGATCCACAGACTCTACTACTCTTATTTCACACAAAACCTGTTCAACGACCTTGTGGCGCCATGAACCTCTAATGGGGACCACCCGTGCGTAGGTGATCCAGGCAACGTTTACCAAATCCGGCTTCGAAACACGAGGATCAATATATATTTCATTAGCCCAATAGAGCACGCGGACTTCTACATATAATGAACACCTCACCCCACCAGGATTTGAACCCACGATCTTATAATTGTGACCGGGGAACGCTACCTCTTGGCCACTAGGACAATAAAAGCAGTCCTAGACTCTGCTATATTTCACGCAAAGCCTGTTCAACGAGATTATGGCGCCGTGAACCTCTAATGGGGACCACACGTGCCGCTTCGGGACCAGAGCAACGTTTTACCAAATCGGCTACGAAACACGAGGATCCAAATATATTTCTTTTAGCGAATAAGCTGCGACTTCACATAAATCATCACCTCTGCCCACCAGGTTGAAGCCAAATCTTATAATTGTGACCAGGGAATGCTACCTGTGGACCACCAGGACACTAAAGCAGTCCTAGACTCTATTATATTTCTAAAACCTGTTCAACACGAGCATGGGGAAACAGACACTCTAATGAGGACTACCCGTGCGCTTAATTTGATAAAACAACCGTTTGCCAAATCACGGCAAACACGAGGATCCATATATATTTCATTAGCCCAATAAAGCATGCGGACTTCTACATATAATCAACACCTCACCCCACCAGAATTCAAACCCACGATCTTATAATTGTGACCGGGTTATGCTACCTCTGGGCCACCAGGACAATAAAAGCAGTACTAGATTCTGCTATATTTCACACAAAGCCTGTTCAACGAGCTTATGGCGCTGTGAACCACTATAGGGGACCACCCGTGCTGCTTAGGTGATCAGAGCAACGTTTTACCAAATGCGGCTTCAAAACACGAGGATCCATTTATATTTCATTAGCCCAATAAAGCACGCGGACTTCTTCATATATTCAACACCTCACCCCACGTGGGTTCGAACCCACGATCTTCTAATTGTGACCGGGGAACGCTACCTCTGGGCCACCAGGACACTAAAAGCAGTCCTAGACTCTGCTATATTTCACAGAAAGCCTGTTCAATGAGCTTATGGCGCTGTGAACCTCTAATGGGGACCACCCGTGCCGCTTAGGTGATCAGAGCAACGTTTTAGCAAATCCGGCTTGGAAACACGAGGATCCATATATATTTTATTAGCCCAATAAAGCACTCGGACTTCTACATATAATCAACACCTCACCCCACCAGGATTCAAAACCACGATCTTATAATTGTGTCCGGGGTATGCTATTTCTGGGCACCAGGAGAATATAAGCAGTCCTAGACTCTACTATATTTCACACAATGCCTGATCAACGACCTTATGGCGCCATAGACACCTAATGGGGACCACCACGTTGCCCTGGGTGATCAGAGCAACGTTTACATAAATCCGGCTTCCAGCCGGGGATCCTTGTATATTTCATTAGCCCAATAAAACGCAGCGGACTTCTACATATAATCAATACCTCACCCCACCAGGTTGAACCGGAACCTTGTGACCGAGAACGCTTCTCTCTGACCTGAGACCAATAAACAGTCCTAGATTCTGCTATTTTTCACACAAAGCCTGTTCAACGAGCTTATGGCGCTGTGAACCACTACAGGGGACCACCCGTGCTGCTTAGGTGATCAGAGCAACGTTTTACCAAATGCGGCTTCGAAACATGAGTATCCATATATATTTCATTAGCTCAATAAAGCACGCGGACTTCTACATATAATCAACACCTAACCCCACCAGGATTTGAGCCCACGATCTTATAATTGTGACCGGGGAACGCTACCTCTGGGCCACCAGGTCAATAAAAGCAGTCCTAGATTCTGCTATATTTCACACAAAGCCTGGTTCAACGAGCTTATGGCGCTGGGAACAACTATAGGGGACCACCCGTGCTGCTTAAGTGATCAGAGCAACACGTTAAACCAAATGGCATCAACCGAGGATCCATATATGTTTCATTAGCCCCAATAAAAGCCCCTTGGACTGCCGCCCATAAGTAACCTGGGATTTGAACCCACGATCTTATAGTGTGACGAGCGCTACCTCAGGCCACTAGGACAATAAAAAGCAGTCTGAACTCTGCTATATTTCACACAATGCTGTTCAACAGTTATGGCGCCGTGAACCACTATAGGGGACCACCCGTGCCGTTTACGTGAACAGAGCACCGTTTTACCAAATCTGGCTTGGAAACTCGAGGATCCATATATATTTCATTAGCCCAATAAGGCACGCGGACTTCTACATAAAATCAACACCTCACCCCACCAGGATTCAAACCGAAAATCTTATAATTGTGACCAGGGAATGCTACCTGTGGACCACCAGGACACTAAAAGCAGTCCTAGACTCTGGTATATTTCACACAAAGCCTGTTCAACGAGCTTATTGCGCCGTGAACCACTATCGGGGACCACCCGTGCCCCTTAGGTGATCAGAGCAACGTTTTACCAAATGAGGCTTCAAACACAAGGATCCATATATATTTCATAAGCGCAATAAAGCACGCGTCTTCTACATATAATCAACACCTCACCCCACCAGGATTTGAACCCACGATCTTATAATTGTGACCGGGGAACGCTACCTCTGGGCAGCCAGGACAATAAAAGCAGTCCTAGACTCTACTATATTTCACACAAAGCCTGTTCAACGACCTTATGGCGCCATGAACCTCTAATGGGGACCACCAGCAGGTGATCGACAACGTTTACCGTCGGCTTTAAAACAGGATCCATATATATTTCATTGTATCGCTTTCGTGCTTCTACATATAATCAACACCTCACCCCACCAGGATTCGAACCCACGATCTACTAATTGTGACCGGGGAACGCTACCTCTGGGCCACCAGGACAATAAAAGCAGACCTAGACTCTGCTATATTTCACACAAAGCCTGTTCAACGACCTTATGGCGCCATGAACCTCTAATGGGGACCACCCGTGCCGCTTAAGTGATCAGAGCAACGTTTTACCAAATCCGGCTTCGAAACACGAGGATCCATATATATTTCATTAGCCCAATAAAGCCTTGAGCGGACTTCACCGCTATAATCGGCCTCACCCACCAGGTTCAGACCCGATCTACTGTGGTACAGCGGCCGGGAAACGCTACCTCTGAGCCTGGACAATAAAAGCAGACCTGAACTCTGCTATATTTCACACAAAGCCTGTTCTATGGCTGTGCCGCCGTGAACCTCTAATGGGGACCACCCGTGCCGCTTAGGTGATCAGAGCATCATTTTACCAAATGCGGCTTCGAAACCCGAGGATCCATGTATATTTCATTAGCCAAATAAAGCACGCGGACTACTACATTTAATCAACACCTCACCCCACCAGGATTTGAACCGACGATCTTATAATTGTGACCGGGGAATGCTACCCCTGGGCCACCAGGACAATCGCTCGATCTGGAGCTCACCAGCATATTTCTTTTCAAAACCTGTTCCTTGGCTTGATTATGTGAACCTCTAATGGGGATCATCTGTGCCGCTTAGGTGATCAGAGCAACGTTTTACCAAATCCGGCTTCGAAACACGAGGTTCCATATATATTTCATGAGCCCAATAAAGCATGCGGACTTCGACATATAATCAACACCTCACCCCACAAGGATTCGAACCCACGATCTTATAATTGTGACCGAGGAACGCTACCTATGGGCCACCACGACACTATAAGCAGTCCTAGACTCTGTTATATTTCACACAAAGCCTGTCCAATTAGCTTATGGCACCGTGAACCACTATAGGGGACCACCCGTGCTGCTTAGGTGATAAGAGCAACGTTTTACCAAAACCGGCTTGGAAACGCCAGGATCCATATATATTTCATTAGCCCAATAAAGCACCCTGACTTCTACATATAATCAACACCTCACCCCACCAGGATTTGAACCCACGATCTTATAATTGTGACCGGGGAACGCTACCTCTGGGCCACTAGGACAATAAAAGCAGTCCTATACTCTGCTATATTTCACACAAAGCCTGTTCAACGAGCTTATGACGCTGTGAACCTCTAATGGGGACCATCCGTGCCACTAAGGTGATCAGAGCAACGTTTTACCAAATCCGGCTTCGAAACGCGAGGATCCATATATGATTCATTAGCCCAATAAAGCACTCGGAATTCTACATATAATCAACATCTCACCCCACCAGGATTCGAACCCACGATCTTATAATTGTGAACGAGGAACGCTACCTATGGGCCACTAGGACAATAAAAGCAGTCCTATACTCTGCTATATTTCACACAAAGCCTGTTCAACGACCTTATGGCGCCATGAACCTCTAATGGGGACCACCCGTGCCGCTTAGGTGATCAGAGCAACGTTTTACCAAATCCTGCTTCGAAACACATGGATCCATATATATTTCATTAGCCTAATAAAGCACGCGGACTTCTGCATATAATCAACGCCTCACCCAACCAGGATTTGAACCCACGATCTTATAATTGTGAACGGGGAAAGCTACCTCTGGGCAACCAGGACAATAAAAGCAGTCCAAGACTCTACCATATTTCACACAAAGCCTGTTCAACGATCTTATGGCGCCATGAACCTCTAATGGGGACCACCCGTGCCGCTTAGGTGATAAGAGCAACGTTTTACCGTCCGGCTGGCTCGGATCAATATATATATTTCCGTGGCCAATAAAACGCGGACTTCTACATATAATCAACACCTCACCCCACCAGGATTTGAACCCACGATCTTATATTTGTGACCGGGGAGCGCTACCTCTGAGCCACCAGGACAATAAAAGCAGTCCTAGATTCTGCTATATTTCACACAAACCTGGTTCAACGAGCTTATGGCGCTGGGAACCACTATAGGGGACCACCCGTGCTGCTTAAGTGATCAGAGCAACGTTAAACCAAATCCGGCATCGAAACACGAGGATCCATATATATTTCATTAGCCCAATAAAGCCCGCGGACTTCTACATATAATCAACACCTCACCCCACCAGGATTTGAACCCACGATCTTATAATTGTGACCGGGGAACGCTACCTCTGGGCCACTAGGACAATAAAAGCAGTCCTAGACTCTGCTATATTTCACACAAAGCCTGTTCAACGAGATTATGGCGCCGTGAACCTCTAATGGGGACCACACGTGCCGCTTCGGGACCAGAGCAACGTTTTACCAAATCGGCTACGAAACACGAGGATCCAAATATATTTCTTTAGCCCAATAAAGCATGCGGACTTCTAAATAAAATCAACACCTCACCCCACCAGGATTCAAACCCAAAATCTTATAATTGTGACCAGGGAATGCTACCTGTGGACCACCAGGACACTAAAAGCAGTCCTAGACTCTGTTATATTTCACACAAAGCCTGTTCAACCTGCTTATGGGGCTGTGAACCTCTAATGGGGACCACCCGTGCCGCTTAGGTGATAAGAGCAACGTTTTACCAATCCGGCTTGGAAACACGAGCATCCATATATATTTCATTAGCCCAATAGAGCATGCGGACTTCTACATATAATCAACACCTCACCCCACCAGAATTCAAACCCACGATCTTATAATTGTGACCGGGTTATGCTACCTCTGGGCCACCAGGACAATAAAAGCAGTTCTAGACTCTACTATATTTCACACAAAGCCTGTTCAACGACCTTATGGCGCCATGAACCTCTAATGGGGACCATCTGTGCCGCTTAGGTGATTAGAGCAACGTTTTACCAAATGCGGCTTCGAAACACGAGGATCCATATATATTTCGTTAGCCCAATAAAGCACGCGGACTTCTTCATATAATCAACACCTCACCCACCGGGATTTGAACCCACGATCTTTATAATTGTGACCGAGAACGCTACCTCTGGGCCACTAGGACAATAAAAGCAGTCCTGAACTCT
>NW_024743699.1:0-2836 GCF_018991925.1 Homarus americanus
GGGGGGTGGGGGGGAAATCTTCCTCAGCGACCCCCCCCTCCACGCCTCCAGTTTACCGCTCATTAGTGGGTAGGTAACTTAAGCCTTCAGAGGTTGGCTATCCAGGTAAGGCCGCTCTCACCCAGATACACCTTGGGTGAGGGTGTGGGCGAGGGTGTGGGCGAGAGCGTGGGCGAGGGTGTGGGCGAGAGCGTGGGCGAGGGTGTAGGCAAGGGTGTGGGCGAGAGCGTGGGCAAGGGCGAGGGTGTTGGCGGGGGCGAGGGTGTTGGCGGGGGCGAGGGTGTTGGCGGGGGCGAGGGTGGGTGGGGCAAGGTGACGTGAGGGTAGGTTAGGTCATTATATTGTTAAGACATTTAAGAACATAAGAATGGAGGAAACTGCAGCGGGCCTATTGGCCCATACTGGAGCAGTCCGTTTTACACCCAACCCCTATTGCTCATATAGACATCCAACCTATGTTTGAAGCTATTCAGCGTATTCGAGTTAATGATGATATTTGGTAACTTGTTCCATTCATCCACTACTCTGTTTCCAAACCAGTGTTTACCTATTTCACGCCTAAATCTAAATTTGTCTAATTTAAAACCATTGTTACGAGTTCGCTCTGGTTGGATAATTTGAGTACCTTTGTAATGTCCCCTTTGTTTAGCCCTGCCTTCCACTTATACACCTCTATCAGGTCGCCCCTCACTCTACGTCTCTCGAGGAGTGCAAATTAAGATGCTTTAACCTGTCTCTATACTCAAGGTTCCTAATGCCCGGGATTAGTCTTGTCATTCTCCTCTGAATTCTTTCCAAGGATTCTATATCCATTCTGTAATACGGTGACCAGAACTGAACTGCGTAATCCAGGTGTGGTCTCACAAAAACCAGATACCACAGTTTTAGGATGACCTCGCCCCATGCCCTTCTTCTGCTCCTTTAACTGTGAACCCAAAGTGCTTTGTGTAGCCTTGTTATAAGGCAAAAACACATTGTTTACTTGGCCAAGGTTCCTGCTTATCATTACTCCTAAATCTCTCTCTCGCAGTCGGTTTCTCTATAGCATCGTTGTTCATCTGTATCTGGTTTCCTGTTTACATCTCCTATACTGGTACTTTACATTTGTCGACATTGAATTTCATCTGCCATTTTTCAGACCATTGGAAAAATTTGTTTAGGTCTTCCTGTAGTTTTGCCGAGTCCTCGTCAGATTTGATAACACGTCCTATTTTAGTGTCATCAGCAAATTTACTTATGTTGCTGTCTATGCCGATATCTATGTCGTTTATGTATATAATAAACAATAATGGTCCAAGTACTGAGCCTTGGGGAACTCCACTTGTGACGTTGCTCCAATGGGACTTAGTGCCGTTAATGCTCACTCGCTGTTTCCTGTCCTGTAACCGCGCCCTAATCCATTTAAGGATGTCACCTTTGATGCCATGAGCTTCTACCTTTTCTAATTAGTCTTTCGTGGGGGACTCTGTCGAAGGCTTTGCTAAAGTCGAGATATACCACATCATAATTGTGCCCCTCGTCCACTGATTCGAAAACTGATGAAAAGAATGTTAGTAGATTAGTTAGGCAAGAACGTCCGCTTGTGAAGCCATGCTGGGAATCATTGATCAATCGGTGCTTCTCCAGGTGATTTCGAATAGAGTTTGAAATGATTGAAATGATTTACCTTTTCCCTAAGTGCTTCCCTGTCTTTCTTTAACCTTTATACCGCCTTAAGAGTCTCCCCCCCCCCTCCTCATCACTCCCTTCATCACCCTCCTCATCACTCATCTACGCGTCTTCTCCTCCTCATCACTCCCTTCATCACCTCCTAAGCATCTCTCTCTCCTCTCTCTCTCTCTCTCTCTCTCTCTCTCTCTCTCTCTCTCTCTCTCTCCTCTCTCTCTCTCTCTCTCTCTCTCCTCTCTCTCTCTCTCTCTCTCTCTCTCTCTCTCTCTCTCTCTCTCTCTCTCTCACTCCAACCCTGTAGCCTCTTATCGAAGAGACTCGGAAAGCCAGGTATAGGACGTAATTATGTGTCTTGATCAGCAGTGGGCTGGTGAGGGAGGATGGGGAACTGGATCTGGGGGGTGAGGGGTGAGACGAGATAGAGATAAACTGACCGGAATGAACAAAACCTGTGGGGCTACGTCGACCACAACTCCTCATGAATAACGTCCCTAATAAACGTTCCCTGTGACCAGTAGCAAAACGTCGACGAGAGAGAGAAAAAATAGAAGAAAAACGTCACAACAAAAACAGGTAAATAAATTAAGAAAAACGAAAAAAATATATAAATAAGTACATATGTAATGAAGAGAGAGAGATGGATAACAGCACTCGGGTAATTTTTCCGGCTGGCGGTGCAGGTAATTGCGTTAATTCCATTATTCATGCGGTGGAAGTGGTCTATTAGGCCCCTTGGCTGGCTGGATGTGCTGTTCCTCTCTATTTCCCAGTTCCTACCGTCCATTTATCTCAACTTTAACATTATCAATTTCTTTCCATCCCATCCCATCCCATTCATACATAAGAGTGGTCAATAAATTATTATCCTTATCAGCTCCGCCCCGACAAAAACGAAAAAATATATATATATATATTTTCCTCTCACTCCAGTTTTCTTTCTCTACTTTCCTCCAGACAATTATCACCATTCTCTCTCTCTCACTTTCTCCTTCCTTCCTCCTCACATCACCTCGCCAGCCAGCCAGTCACCATCCCTCATAACCTCCAGCTCCTGATGTGATGGCAGTGGTGGTGTAGGTGATACTGGTGATGATGGTGCAGGTGGTGGAAGTGGTGCAGGTGGTGGAAGTGGTGCAGGTGGTGGAAGTGGTGCAGGTGGTGGAAGTGG
>NW_024743700.1:0-10707 GCF_018991925.1 Homarus americanus
ATCTACTACGAATAAATCTACTCTGAAAGTAGATAATCTACTTCTAAAGGAAATAAATAACCAACTTTCCCGGAAAGTAGATATTTCCTTTTCTATAGATACCGTTTTCTATGATAAGTAGATAACCAACTTAGAAAGTAGAAATATTTCCCATTTTCTGTAATGCAAATTTCCCGTTTCTATGATAATCTACTGGAGAAATATGTTAATATCCCAAAAGTCGATAATCTACTTCACGAAAGATCGAAAATCTACTTTCGAAAGTAGATAATCTCACTTTCGGAATGAATAACCGGAAATTATTTCCCATTTCAATACAAATTGTTTCATGATAATAATAACAATATATTTCATTTTTGTAATGCATTCCGTTTTCTATGATAATCACTAGAAAATATGTTAATATCTCAAAGTCGATAATCACTTCCGAATCAATCTCTAAGAAATCTCAATGAATAAAACAGAAGTAGATATTCCATTTTCTATAATACAAATTTCTGTTTTCTATGATAAGTAGATAACCAACAGAAAGTAGAAATATTTCCATTTTCGTAATGCAAATTTCGTTTTCTATGATAACTACTGAAATATGTTAATATCTCCCAAAAGTCGATAATCTACTAAGTCAAAATCTACTTAGTAGATAAATCTACTCCGGAAAGTAGATATTTCCCATTTTCATGATACAAATTTCCGTTTTCTATGATAAAGTAGATAACCAACTTGAAAGTGAAATATTTCCATTTTCTGTAATGCAAATTTCCGTTTTCTATGATAATCTACTTTGGAAATACGTTTATATCCAGGGACGAATTCAGGAATAGACTAAAGTGGAGCCTGAGGCCTCCACATTTAAATATTTTATTCAATTTTCAATTTCAATTGTTTATTCGTTGATGAAAGCGGGATCCAAGGTCACTACTAATTTGCCTGTACAATGACACCAGAAGCATCTGGCAAGTGTGATATATACAGTATAAATATTATAAAGGTCACTAAAGCCCCTAAGGAAGGAGACCTTTAACACATAATCAATATTATTTACAATATTTTATTTATTTTTATTCGTTTGGATTATTTATATTTGCTTCTTTAAAATTCATGTTTATCTATTCCATGCATTCTTGGACAGAACCATTATTTGAGTGAGGTTTATCTGATTAATGTGGAGGGAGGGAGGGTGGTATGTGGAGATGGTATGTGGGAGAGGAGGTATGTGGAGGGGGAGGGAGGTGGTGTGGATGGAGGGAGGGAGGTGGTATGTGGGTGAGGGAGGAGGTGGTATGTGGAGAGAGGGAGGGTGCTATGTGGAGGGAGGGAAAGATGGTTTGTGTAGGGAGGAGGTGGTATGTGGAGGAGAAAGATGGTATGTGGAGGGAGGAGGTGGTATGTCGAGGGTAGTGGGAGGAGAGGTATGTGGAGTGAAGTGAGGGAGGTGGTATGTGGAGTGGGGAGGAGGTGGTTGTGGAGGAGGGAGAGGTGGTATGTGGAGAGGGAGAGGTTGCTATGTGGAGGGAAAAGGAGATGGTATGTGGAGGGAGGGAGAGGTGGTATGTGGAGGGGAGGGAGGGAGGTGGTGTGGATGGAGGGGAGGGTGGTATGTGTGTGGATGGAGGGGGGGGCGAGGTGTTGTGGATGAAGGAGGGCAGGTGGTATGTGGAGGGGTGCTATGTGGAGGGAAAGAGGTGGTATGTGGAGGGAGGTGGTATGTGGAGGGGGAGGGAGGGGTGGTATGTGTGGAGGGGGGAGGGAGGGTGGTATGTGGAGGGAGGAGAGAGTTGGTATGTGGAGGAGGGAAGAGATGGGTATGTGGAGGGAGGGAGGTGGTATGTGGAGGGGGGGGTGGTATGTGAAGGAGGGTGGTATGTGGATGGAGGTGGTATGTGGAGAGGTGGTATGTGGATGGAGGAGGTGGTATGGGGGGAGGGAGGTGGTATGTGGAGGGTGGTATGTGGAGGAAGGGTGGTGTTGGGTGGAAGGAGGGAGGGAGGAGGAGGGAGTGGTATGTGGAGGGTGGTGTGGAGGAGGTGGTACGTGGAGGTGGGATGTGTGGAGAGGGAGGGTGGTGTGTGGAGGGTGGGATGGGAGGGAGGGTGGTATGTGGGGAGGAGGGTGTGTGTGGAGGGAGGGGGGTATGTGCAGGGGTGGGAGGGTTGGTATGTGGAGGAGGAGGTGGTGGGTTGAGGGAGGGGGTGGTATGTGGAGGTGGGGTGGTATGTGGAGGGAGGAGGGTGGGATGTGGAGGAGGGAGGGTGGTATGTGGAGGGGGAGGGAGGGTGGTGGGAGGAGGGTGATGTGGAGGGAGAGGTGTGTGGAGGAGGGTGTGTGGGGAGGGAGTTGGTGTGGAGGAGGTGGTGGTGGAGGGAGGTGGTAGGTGGTGGGAGGGAACGAGAGGTGGTAGGTGGTGGGAGGGAACGAGAGGTGGTAGGTGGTGGGAGGGAGGGAGTGGTAGTATGTGGAGGGAGGGAGGGAGTGGTAGTATGTGGAGGGAGGGAGAGACATGTGGTAGGTGGAGGGAGTTACCCCTTATGGGATTTTTGGTCAAAAATACTTTTTCTCTCAGAACTAAAATATGGCCTAACTATTTAAGTACATCCAGAATAATACACAAGCACCAAGAAATGACCTCGAAAACCCATAAGTGGCGAGTAATTAGCATTGCAAAAGTAATTAAAATTTTCTAAAAATCATTTGAACAAGCAATAATCCAGATATTAAATTTTGGTTAACAGATCCTTAAGCAGCATGTTCAGGAATACCTATACTGAGATTTGGGAGTGTGTGAGTGTGATATTTGCTAGGTTTACACCGTTCAACACCCTTCTCACATCTGTTCCAGGCTAGAGTTTTGGCCTAGGACAAGGTTGAGAGAGAGCCTACCACTGTACCACCAACACCCACTATACTTTAAGTCAAATTCAAATTATTTCATTTCAAAACCTTACAATTTTAAACATTGCAGTTCGATTTCAAGGTCTTCAACTTTACATTTTGTTGCGCAGTTAATTTATAATTTGATCTATAATTAACAAGGATTTTTTTTCTAAATTTTTAGGCAAAACTGATTTCCAACAATCGGTGTGGTATCCAGATTATCATCATTCAGAAAGTAATATCTCTACTGTACTTTACTATGTACACATTACGTTCAAAATAAGTATGTACACAATCAAAAACTTATCTTTACGGACATGGCCGATGAATTTAAAAATATACACCGACACCTGTTGTCTCGGCGAGGTTGTCAAAATCCTTCGCCCGAGGTGTCATTGTCTAACACCATCATAAAGATGCATTTTTGATGATGTACATCTTGTAATAACTACACTAAATTGAGATATTACGATGCCATCTGTAGGTACAGTCCTGTTGTTATCTTTAGTTTTGTTTATGCCTACGCAATAGGTCATCACATGGGCATTAGTTTGTAACAGTTTTACTTTGGTTGGCACTTGAATGTCAATTAGTGATAAGTATGCATGGGCTATCATGTTGACATCACATAGGATCCATATACAGTTCATGTTACCGTCATGTTTCAAGTTCAGTTTACAAGATTATTATTATTATACTTTTCCAAAATTGGAGTATAAAAGAAGTCAAATTTATTTAGTGTATATGTGATTATGTACAGATATTGTATAATGAGAGCCAACTCATCATAATTTCAATGCATGTGCCAACCATTACATAATATATCTAACTTTTTCTTAATCTGTGTGGCTTGACTCAAGGCATACTTCTACGTTCTTAAATGTATTACTTTAATGTACTTTAAAAATTTTCTCAATTCTCAATTGTATAAAAAAGTTTGTGCTTAAGGTGGTAGTCTTGAAGGTGTGGGCTGGTAGACAGTACAGTTGTGGGAACACTTGCTGTGGTCATCTGGCCGTCTTGGTTTCACTTCTTGTACACCAACCGCCTGCAATACTAAGATTTTGAATTTAGATTAGTCTTAATTAACATTAATGTAGCTCTACCAATACACAACATTTACCCAAAATCTCTTGCACTCTATACTTGCATCCTTGCTTATTTGTATATCCATACACTCTAGCGCCCTCCTGTAACACCTTACACTGAGCACCAGCCTTACTGCTCTTATGGCTGCAGCAGTCTTCTCACAGGCATCATCCCCAACATTCCTTCATAGAACGTTATTTTACTCTGATACTTATAACATTCACTCTAACTATTGTATGAGCACACCACCACCGCCGCTCCCCTGCCCAACGTTCCTTCTTCCCAACCCTTCTCACAAAGCAAGTCACTCATCTTCAGTCTTACATCCAGTGGTTTTTAGGATAACCATACGAAGAGACATAAGTAACTTAACTGGGGAGGCTGAATTAACATGTGGTGTGTTACATCTTGCTCAAGGTTGGTTCTGTTTCTTCAAGTACATCATCTGTCTCCTGCAATATATTTCGAGTTATTTATGTAGAATGAAAAGTTAAAGGTATAATTTCCATCTACCACTAGACTACATGTACGTAAAACCGTCTCCAACTGTACTCAAGTTAATTTAATAATTTACTAGTCTTAATTTTATCTAACTTCAAAATTAACTTTCTGAATTCATGATCAGTTAACGTAAGTGACTAATGAAATACATTAAATTGAAGTTCTTCCAAATTTTTTTTATAAAACACATGTACTGTATAATATATCAACTTCTTATTGATGTGGTTCGGTCTAGGTTAGTTACGTTTAATCTAGGTAAGGTTAGTTAAGTTAGTTGAAATCTACCCACAACTAGGTTTATATACTACTATACTTCTACAGTATTTCCACACTAAGCTGGCCCGTAAGCCACACCCCTCGTCTAATACATACAAATAATCGACTGGTTCCCCTGACTATTTTACCTCCCCCGGACTGTGCATGTACAGTACAAGTGCATATTTATATCGACCTTCTAAAGTAAATATTTATAATTTTCTAACATCCTCACTGAAGAGCTAATGCCTTTAAATGATTTGCATTTTGATAATCCATATAATTATCATTTTAGATAAATATCTGCTTACCAATTGTGAACAAATTTAATTAGAATTTTCTGCGAACCAAGCAGCTATTGGTATATTGGAGGGGCGTGGCCTGCAGACCGGGTTAGCGTGGAAAGAGTATAATTAACTTTACTCTAAGATAACTGTCTACAGTCCTCCAGAGCCCTTCACACCGCAGTCCTCCAGAGCCCTTCACACCACACAGTCCTCCAGAGCCCTTCAACATGCACAGTCCTTCAGAGCCCTTCAACATGCACAGTCGGCCAGGCCCCACACACAGTCGGCCAGGCCACACACACACAGTCGGCCAGGCCACACACACACAGTCGGCCAGGCCACACACACAGTCGGCCAGGCCCCACACACGCTCCACACATTCTCCACTGCCCAGTGTACCACAGTGTCGTGTGGTTTATGGCATGACCATACTAGCTAAGATATACATGTAACTGAACTGATGAGGCTGAAGTAACATGCTGGGTGTTAACTCTTGCTCAAGGTTCTGTCTCTTCCCCGTTGGCCTTCAAGTACATCAGCTGTCACCTGCAACATGTATAAAGTTGTAATTAATGTAGGAAAAAACATTAAACATACAATTTCCATCTATAATTAGACCACATGTACAGTATTTAAACTATCACACTGTACACAAGTTAAAAAAAATAATTATTTATACATCTCAATTTTATCTAACTGCAATCTGAACTTTCTGAATTCATGATCAGTTAACACAAGTAGCTTATGAAATACTTTGGATTTATGTTCTTCGATAAGTTTAATATATTTACTGTTTAATAGGTCACTTAATATTCATTTGGTTCAGTCTAGGTTAATTACGTTTAATCTAAGTTAGGTTAGTTAGTTAGTTAGTTAGTTGAAACCCAACCACAAACCACTTGCCTTACTGGCTATATTTACTACTACTAATGTTCTCTAACAACTAATTGCCATGTAGTCCTGTTTATTTATACTGCCAATACAACTAATATTAATTTAAGATCATTCTGTCTACGGTCAGTCCACACACAGTTCCTTCAGAGCCCTTCAACAAACACAGTTCTCCAGAGCCCTCCAACACAGTCCACCAGAGCCTTCCAACACACACAGTCCTCCATACCCATCCAACACACACAGTCCTCCAGACCCCTGCAACACACACAGTCCACCAGACCCCTCCAACACACACAGTCCTCCAGAGCCCTCCAACACACAGTTCTCCAGAACCCTCCAACACATTTTTTAAGACCATGCACACACAGATCACCAGCCCCCCCCATTCCCTCCCTAACAAACCGCTAGGTCCCCCCACTCACAGTCGGCCAGGTCCCACACACAGTCAGTCAGTCGCCACATACAATCCACTGCCCAGTGTAGAAGCACAGTGTCGTGTGGTTTATGGCATGACCATACTAGCTAAGATATACATGTAACTTAACTGAGGAGGCTGAAGTAACATGCTGGGTGTTAAATCTTGCTCAAGGTTCTGTCTCTTCTTCGTTGGCCTTCAAGTACATCAGCTGTCACCTGCAACATGTATAAAGTTGTAATTAATATATAAAAAACATTAAACATACAATTTCCATCAACAATAGGACCACATGTACAATGTTTAAACTGTCCAACTGCACACAAGTTAAAACAAAATAATTTATACGTCTCAATTTTATCCAACTGCAATCTGAACTTTCTGAATTCATGATCAGTTAACACAAGTGGCTAATGAAATACTTTGGATTTAAGTTCTTCGATAAGTTTAATATATTTACTGTTTAATAGGTCACTTAATATTCATTTGGTTCAGTCTAGGTTAATTACGTTTAATCTAAGTTAGGTTAGTTAGTTAGTTAGTTGAAACCCAACCACAAACCACTTGCCTTACTGGCTATATTTACTACTACTAATGTTCTCTAACAACTAATTGCCAAGTAGTCCTGTTTATTTATACTGTCAATACAACTAATATTAATTTAAGATCATTCTGTCTACGGTCAGTCCACACACAGTTCCTTCAGAGCCCTTCAACAAACACAGTTCTCCAGAGCCCTCCAACACAGTCCACCAGAGCCTTCCAACACACACAGTCCTCCATACCCATCCAACACACACAGTCCTCCAGACCCCTCCAACACACACAGTCCACCAGACCCCTCCAACACACACAGTCCTTCAGACCCCTCCAACACACACAGTCCTCCAGACCCCTCCAACACACACAGTCCTCCAGACCCCTCCAACACACACAGTCCTCCAGACCCCTCCAACACACACAGTCCTCCAGACCCATCCAACACACACAGTCCTCCAGACTCATCCAACACACACAGTCCTCCAGACCCATCCAACACACACAGTCCTCCAGACCCATCCAACACACACAGTCCTCCAGACCCATCCAACACACACAGGCCTCCAGACCCATCCAACACACACAGTCCTCCAGACCCATCCAACACACACAGGCCTCCAGAGCCCTCCAACACATTTTTCAAGACCATGCACACACAGATCACCAGCGCCCCCCCTTCCCTCCCTCACAAACCACTAGGTCCCCCCACTCACAGTCGGCCAGGTCCTACACACAGTCAGTCAGTCGCCACACACAATCCACTGCCCAGTGTAGGAGCACAGTGTCGTGTGGTTTATGGGCTGACCATACTAGCTAAGATATACAAGTAACTTAACTGATGAGGCTGAAGTAACATGCTGGGTGTTCTTGCTCAAGGTTCTGTCACTTCTCCGTTGGCCTTCAAGTACTGTACATCTGCGGTCACCTGCAACATGTATAAATTTGTAATTTATGGAGAAAAAACATTAAACATACAATTTCCATCTACAATTGGACCACATGTACAGTATTTAATCTGTCCAAAAGTTATAAATTTTTATTAATTTATACGTCTTAATTTTATCTAACTACAAAGTTAACTTTGTGAATTTATGATCAGTTAACGTAAGTGGCTAATTAAATACTTTGAATTTATGTTCTCCGATGAATTTAATATATTTACTGTAGAATAGGTCACTTAATATTCATTTGGTTGTCTAGGTTAATTATGTTTAATCTAAGTTTCGCTGGTTAAGTTAGGTTGGTTTGGTTAGCTAGTTAGTTAGAAAGCCAACCACAAACACTTGCTTTACTTACTACTATACTATTCTAATATTCTCCAATAACTAATAGGCATGTAGTCCTGTTTATTAATACTGTCACTACAACTACTATTCATTTAAGATCATTCTGTCTTCCGTCAGTCCACACAGTCCTCCAGAACCTTCCAACACACACGCATCCCTCCCTCTAGAGCCCTCCAACACAGTTCTCCAGCGCCCTTCAACACAATCTGCTAGGCCAGACCTCACCCACACAGACCACCAGGTCCATCACACACAGTCGTCCAGGCCACACACCTCCACTGCTCCATGCACGAACACAGTGTCGTGTGGTTTATGGCATGTCCATACTAGCTAAGATATACAAGTAACTTAACTGATGAGGCTGAAGTAACATGCTGGGTGTTAAATCTTGCTTAAGGTTCTGTCACTTCTCCGTTGGCCTTCAAGTACATCAGGTGTCACCTGCAACATGTTTAAAGTTGTTATTTATGCAAAATGAAAGTTAAACTTGCAACTTCCATCTACCACTAGATCACATGTACTTCAACTGTCCCAACTGTTTACTGAAAACATTTCTTCCACATTAGTTTACTCAAATTACTTCTCACCACCAACACCAATACAGTAATGCTACACTGTACTGTACTACGTCTCTACACCGCTTCATGCACTATACACAAGGTTTACTGCAGCTCACTTACTAGATTTTCCCTCCCTCAGCATGCCTCAAGGGTCCCCCTCGACTTAGCTTGAATGACAAACTTCACCACAGCCACCTGCCCACCCCGTGTACAATTCCTCCATATGCGGACACCCAACCCTATCCCATACACCACACAGTTCCCCCCACCCAGTATACAACACGCCACAACCCCCACACAACGTTAAATGGCCACACAGAAAGCCACACCCTCCACCACCCACACAAAATGTTAAAAGATCCCAACAAGCTACACCCACCCACACCCCACAAAACATTAAATGACAACATTCTACACCCAGCTACACCCACCCACACCCCACAAAACGTCAAATGACAACATACTACACCCACCCACACACACAACGTTAAAACTAACCTCCAGGAATACTGTTGTGTAGACTTTGAAGCTTCACTCATGGTCCGTTGTCCTCACATACTGCACCACACTGATGGCCACATACTGCACCACACTTATGGCCACGTACTGCATCACACAGATAGCCACATACTGCACCACACTTATACACATACTGCACAACACTTATGGCCACATACTGCACACACAGATACATACTGCACCACACTGATGGCCACATACTGCACCACACTGATGGCCACATAGTGCACCACACTGATAGCCACACACTGCACCACACTGATGGCCACATACTGCACCACACTGATGGCCACATACTGCACCACACCAATAACAGTATTTTATACTGTAGTTGGATCTGTAGTCATCCCTTGATCTGAAAAAGAAATAATGATTCACCAGCACATTGTAATACGTAGATTGGTTAAGGTTAAATTGACCTACAGGTGAAATAAGGTGGGGTGACCTTCACCTGGCCCTGCCCGGAAGGTCTCTGCCCGGCTCTCCTCCTCATCCGCCCGGGTTCCTGCCTCGGCTCTCCTCCTCATCCGCCCGGCTCCCTGCCTGCCCTCCTCCACCACCAGGCCCTGCCCGGCTCCCCCCCTCTCACCCGCCAGGCCCTGCCCGGCTCCCCCCTCTCACCCGCCAGGCCCTGCCCGGCTCCCCCCTCTCACCCGCCAGGTGACGTCTCAAAAAGGTTTCAAAGAGACAATTTCGATTGATTTATTGATCTTTATTGGGAATTCATCACATGATTAGTAAAAATACATTGTTCATACTAGAGTTGAACACTTGGCTTTAATAATACATTACACCAGAAAATAAGAGATACAACATTTGTAATACAATAATATAAAATAATAAAGTACACATTAGGGTATGAACTACAGATACTGAACCCAACCTAGGTTATATTAATGAATGCTACAGTGTAAATAGCCTGGTAAACACAACTCCAGCTCTGTACACCGCATACTACAGTAGCTCCAGCTCTGTAGACCACATACTACAGTAGCTCCAGCTCTGTAGACCACATACTACAGTAGCTCCAGCTCTGTAGACCACATACTACAGTAGCTCCAGCTCTGTAGACCACATACCACAGTAGCTTAAGCTCTGTAGACCACATACTACAGTAGCTCTAGCTCTGTAGACCACATACTACAGTAGCTCCAGCTCTGTAGACCACATACTACAGTAGCTCCAGCTCTGTAGACCACATACTACAGTAGCTCCAGCTCTGTAGACCACATACCACAGTAGCTTAAGCTCTGTAGACCACATAATACAGTAGCTCCAGCTCTGTAGACCACATACTACAGTAGCTCCAGCTCTGTAGACCACATACTACAGTAGCTCCAGCTCTGTAGACCACATACTATAGTAACTCCAGCTCTGTAGACTACATACTACAGTAGCTCCAGCTCTGTAGACCACATACTACAGTAGCTCCAGCTCTGTAGACCACATACTACAGTAGCTCCAGCTCAGTAGACCACATACTACAG
>NW_024743701.1:0-9204 GCF_018991925.1 Homarus americanus
TATACCAGGATCAGGACCTTGTTATACTAGATCAGGACTTTGCTATACCAGATCAGGACCTTTGTTATACTCAGATCAGGACTTTGTTATACCAGATCAGGACCTTTGCTATACTCAGGATCAGACCTTTGGTTATACCAGATCAGGACTCTTGTTATACTAGATCAGGACTTTTGTTATACCTGATCAGACCTTGTTATACCAGATCAGGACCTTGCTATACCTGATCAGGACCTTGTTATACCAGATCAGGACCTTGCTATGACCAGACCTTGTTATACCAGACCTAGGACCTTTGCTATACCAGATCAGGGACTTTGTTATATTAGATTAGGACCTTTGTTATACCCAAATGAGGACCTTGTTATACCAGATCAGGACCTTGTTATACCTGATCAGGACCTTGTTACCAGATCAGGACCTTTGTTATACCAGATCAGACCTTTGTTATACCTATAAGACCTTTGTTATACCAGATCAGGGACCTTTATACCGATGTGACCTTGTTATACTCAGACGGGGACCTTGTTATACTAGATCAGGGACTTTGTTATACCAGATTAGACCTTTGTTATACCAGGATCAGGACCTTTGTTATACTAGATCAGACCTTTGTTATACCAGATCAGGACTGTATCAGACTAGACTTGTTATACCAGATCAGACCTTGTTATACCAGATCAGGGACTTTGTTATACCAGATCAGGACTTTGTTATACCAGATCAGACTGTTATACTAGATCAGGACCTTTATACTGATCGGGGACTTGTTACCAGATCAGACCTTGGTATACCAGATCAGGACTTTGTTATACTGATCAGGACCTTGTATACCAGATCAGGACTTTGTTATACCTCGATCAGACCTTGTTATACCTGATCAGACCTTTGTTATACCAGATCAGGACCTTTGTTATACTCGATCAGACTTTTGTTATACCAGATCAGGACTTTGTTATACTAGATCAGGGACCTTTGTTATACCAGATCAGGACCTTGTTTATAATTAGATCAGGACTTGTTATACCAGATCAGGGACTTTTGTTATACTCTGATCAGGGACTTTGTTATACCAGACTGGGACTGTTATACCGATCGACTTTGTTATACGGATCAGACCTTGTTATACCGATCATTGTAATTGTTTACCAGATCAGACCTTGTTACATGATCAGGACCTTGTTATACTAGATCAGGACTTGTTATACCAGATCAGGACCTTTGCTATACCAGATCAGGACCTTTGGTTATACCAGATCAGGACCTTTGCTATACTAGATCAGACTCTGTTATACTCGGATCAGACTCTTGTTATACCAGATCAGGACCTTGTTATACCAGATCAGGACTCTTGTTATACCAGATCAGACCTTTGTTATATTCAGACCAGGGACTTGTTATACCAGATCAGGGCCTTTGTTATACTAGATCAGGGACTTTGTTATACTCAGATCAGGACTTTGTTATACCAGATCAGGACCTTTGTTATACTCGAGATCAGACTTGTTATACCAGATCAGGACCTTTGTTATACCAGATCAGACCTTGTTATACTAGATCAGGACTTTGTTATACTCTGATCAGGGACCTTTGTTATACCAGATCAGGACTTTGTTATACCAGATCAGGACCTTTGCTATACCAGATCAGGACCTTGTTATATTAGATCAGACCTTGTTATACCAGATCAGGACCTTGTTATACCAGATCAGGACCTTGTTATACCAGATCAGGGACTTTGTTATACCAGACTGGACTTTGCTTATACCAGATCAGACCTTTGTTATACTCAGATCAGGACCTTTGTTATACCGATCAGGACCTTGTTATACCAGATCAGGACCTTGTTATACCAGATCAGGACCTTTGTTATACTAGATCAGGGACTCTTTAGTTATCAGGACTGTATTCCAGATCAGACCTTGTTATACCAGATCAGACCTTGTTATACCAGATCAGGACCTTTGCTATACTAGATCAGGGACTCTTTGTTATACCAGATCAGACCTTGTTATACCAGATCAGGACCTTTGTTATACTAGGATCAGACCTTGTTATACCAGATCAGGGACCTTTGTTATACTAGATCAGACCTGTTATACCAGATCAGGACTTTGTTATACTCAGGATCAGGGACCTTTGGTTATACTAGATCAGACCTTTGTTATACCAGACTGGGTTTTGCTATACCGATCAGGACTTGTTATACCAGATCAGGACCTTTGTTATACTCGATCAGGACCTTTGCTATACCAGATCAGGACTTTGCTATACCAGATCAGGACCTCTATACCAGATCAGGACTTTTGTTATACCAGATCAGGGACTTTGTATATTAGATCGGGACTTTGTTATACTCAATCAGGACCTTTGTTATACCAGACCAGACTTTTATACTCGATCAGGACTTTTGTTATACCAGATCAGGACTCTTTGTTATACCAGATCAGGACTTGTTATACCAGATCAGACCTTTGTTATACCAGATCAGGACTTTGTTATACTAGATCAGACCTTGTTATACCAGATCAGGGACTTTGTTATACTAGACTAGACCTTTTGTTATACCAGATCAGGACTCTTGTTATACTCTGGATCAGGGACTTTATACCAGATCAGGGACTTTGCTATACCTGGATCAGGACTTGTTATACCAGATCAGGGACTTTGTTATACCGGATCAGGGACCTTGTTATACTAGATCAGGGACCTTTGTTATACTCAGATCAGACTTTGCTACCAGATCAGGGACTTTGTTATACTCAGATCAGGACTTTTTTATACTCAGATCAGGGACTTTGTTATACCAGATCAGACTTTTTATACTCAGATCAGGGACTTTGTTATACCTGATCAGGACTCTTGGTATACTAGATCAGACCTGTATACTCGATCAGGACCTTTGCTATACTTGGACTGTGGGACTTTGTTATAATTGAACAGGGGACTTTGTTAAACTCGATGAGGGGCCTTTGTTATACTCGACCAGGGGACTTTGTTATAATCGTTCAGGGGACTTTATTATACTCGATCAGGGGACTTTGTTATACTCGATCAGGGGACTTTGTTATCCTCGACCAGGGGTGCTTGATATACTCGACCAGGGGACTTTGTTATACTCGATCAGGGGCGCTGTTAAGCTCCATTAGGGGCCTTTGTTATACTCGATGAGGGCCTTTGTTATACTTGATCAGAGGACTTTGTTATACCTTTCGATCCGGAGATTGTTATACTCGTTTTAGGGGGTTTGTTGTGCTCTCGACAAGGGGACTTTGTTATACTCAATGAGGGGCCTTTGTTAAACTCGATGAGGGGCCTTTGTTATACTCGATCAGGGGACTTTGTTATACTCTATTAGGGGACTTTGCTATACTCGATCAGGGGGCTTTGTTATAGTCGATTAGGGAACTTTGTTTTGCTCGATCAGGTGACTTTGTTATACTCGATCAGCGGACTTTGTTATACTCGATGAGGGGCCTTTGTTGTACCCGATCAGGAGATTTTGCTATCCTCGATGAGGGGACATTGTTATACTCTATGAGGGGGCTTTGTTATACTCGATGAGGGAACTTTGTTATACTCGGTGAGGGGACTTTGTTATACTCGATCAGGGGACTTTGTTATACTCGTTCAGGGGACTTTGTTATACTTGATCAGGGGACTTTGTTATGCTCGATGAGGGCCTTTGTTATACTCGACCAGGGGGCTTTGTTATACTCGATCAGGCGCCTTTGTTAAACTCGATCAGGGGCCTTTGTTTTATACTCGATCAGGGGACTTTGTTATACTCGACCAGGGGAGTTTGTTATACTCATTAGGGGACTTTGTTATATTCGATCAGGGGCCTTTGTTAAACTCGATCAAGGGCCTTTGTTATACTCGATCAGGGGACTTTGTTATACTCGATCAGGGGACTTTGTTATACTCTATCAGCAGACTTTGTTATACTTGATAAGGGGACTTTGTTATTCCCGATGAGGGGCCTTTGTTAAACTCGATGAGGGGCCTTTGTTATACTCGACCAGGGGACTTTGTTATACTTGATCAGGGGCCTTTGTTAAATTCGATATGGGGACTTTGTTGTACTCGATCAGGGGGCTTTGTTATACTCGATCAGGGACATTTGTTAAACTCGATCAGGGGACTTTGTTATACTCGTTGAGGGGACTTTGTTATACTTGATCAGTGGACTGTTATACTCGATGAGGGGCCTTTGTTATACTCGACCAGGGGACTTTGTTATAATCGTTCAGGGGACTTTGTTATACTCGATCAGGGACTTTGTTATACTCGATCCAGGGAATTTATTATACTCGACCAGGGGAGTTTGTTATACTCGACCAGGGGACTTTGTTATACTCGATGAGGGCCTTTGTTAAACTCGAGTCAGGGGACTTTGTTGTACTCGATCAGGGGACTGTTATACTCGATGAGAGACGCTGTTATATACTTTCGACCAGGGGATTTTGTTATAATCGTTCAGGGGACTTTGTTATAATTGAACAGGGGACTTTGTTAAACTCGATGAGGGGCCTTTGTTAAACTCGATCAGGGGCGTCTGTTATACTCGATCAGGGGACTTTGTTATTCTCTATCAGGGGACTTTGTTATACTCGATCAGGGGGCTTTGTTATAGTCGATTAGGGAACTTTGTTTTGCTCGTTCAGGTGACTTTGTTATACTCGATCAGCGGACTCTGTTATACTCGATCAGGGGACTTTGTTATACTCTATCAGGGGATTTTGCTATCCTCGATCAGGGGACATTGTTATACTCTATGAGGGGTCTTTGGTATACTCGATCAGGGAACTTCGTTATACTCGGTGAGGGGACTTTGTTATACTCGATCAGGGGACTTTGTTATACTCGTTCAGGGGACTTTATTATACTTGATCAGGGGACTTTGTTATCCTCGATGATGGGGCTTTGTTATACACGATCAGGGGCCTTTATTTTAATCGTTCAAGGGACTTTTTTATACTCGATCAGGGGACTTTGTTATACTCGATGAGGGGCCTTTGTTAAACTCGATGAGGGGCCTTTGTTATACTCAACCAAAGGACTTTGTTATACTCGATCAGGGGCCTTTGTTAAACTCGATCAGGGGCCTTTGTTATACTCGATCAGTGAACTTTGTTATACTCGATCAGGGGCCTCTGTTATACTCGTTCAGGCGCCTTTGTTATATTCGATGAGGGGCCTTTGTTATACTCGACCAGGGGAGTTTGTTATACTCGACCAGGAGACTTTGTTATACTCGATGAGGTGCCTTTGTTAAACTCGATGAGGGGCCTTTGTTCTACTCGACCAGAGGACTTTCTTATACTCGATCAGGGGCCTTTGTTGAACTCGATCAGGGGTCTTTGTTATACTCAATCAGAGGACTTTTTTAGACTCAATCAGGGGACTTTGTTATACTCGATCAGCGGACTTTGTTATTCTCGATCAGGGGATTTTGTTATACTCGTTCAGGGGACTTTGTTATACTTGATCAGGGGACTTTGTTATACTCGATGAGGGGCCTTTGTTATACTCGTCCAGGGGACTTTGTTATACTCGATCAGCGGACTTTGTTATTCTCGATCTGGGGATTTTGTTATACTAATTCAGGGGACTTTGTTATACTTGATTAGGGGACTTTGTTATACTCGATGGGGGGCCTTTGTTAAACTCGATGAGGGGCCTTTGTTATACTCGACCAGGGGACTTTGTTATACTCGATCAGGGGCCTTTGTTAAACTCGATATGGGGACTTTGTTATACTCGATCAGCGGACTTTGTTATACTTGATCAGGGACTTTGTTATACTCGATGAGGGGCCTTTATTATAAGCGCTCGACCAGGGGCTTTGTTATACTCGATCAGTAGCGCTGTTAAACTCGATCGAGGGTCTTTGTTATACTCGATCAGGGGACTTTGTTACTTTCTCGATCAGGGACTTTGTTATACTCGATCAGCGGACTTTGTTATACTCGATCAGGGGACGTTGTTATACTCGATCAGGGGCCTTTGTTATACTCGATCAGGGGCCTTTGTTAAACTCGAAATGGGGACTTTGTTGTACTCGATCAGGGGGCTTTGTTATACTCGATTAGGGACCTTTGTTATACTCGATCAGGGGACTTTGTTATACTCGTTGAGGGGACTTTGTTATACTTGATCAGGGGACTTTGTTATACTCGATCAGGGGACGTTGTTATACTCGATCAGGGGCCTTTGTTATACTCGATGGGGGGCCTTTGTTAAACTCGATGAGGGGCCTTTGTTATACTCGACCAGGGGACTTTGTTATACTCGATCAGGGGCCTTTGTTAAACTCGATATAGGGACTTTGTTATACTCGATCAGCGGACTTTGTTATACTTGATCAGGGGACTTTGTTATACTCGATGAGGCCTTTGTTAAGCGCTCGACCAGAGCTTTGTTATATACTCGATCAGTGGCCTTTGTTAAGCTCGATCAGGGCCTTTGTTATATACTCGATCAGGGGACTTTGTTATACTCGATCAGGGGACTGTTATACTCGATCAGGGACTTTGTTATTCTCGATCAGGGGCCTTTCTTATACTCGATCAGGGCGCTGTTAAACTCGATATTGGGACTTGCTTGTACTCGATCAGGGGCTGTGTTATACTCGATCAGGGACCTTTGTTATACTCGATCAGGGGACTTTGTTATACTCGTTGAGGGGACTTTGTTATACTTGATCAGGGAACTTTGTTATACTTGATGTAGGGCCTTTGTTATACTCGACCAGGGGACTTTGTTATAATCGTTCAGGGGACTTTGTTATACTCGATAAGGGGACTTTGTTATACTCGACCAGGGGAGTTTGTTATACTCGACCAGGGGACTTTGTTATACTCGATCCGGGGCCTTTGTTAAACTCGATCAGGGGACTTTATTGTACTCAATCAGGGGACTTTGTTATACTCGATGAGGGGCCTTTGTTATACTCGGCCAGGGGATTTTGTTATAATCGTTCAGGGGACTTTGTTATAATTGAACAGGGGACTTTGTTAAACTCGATGAGGGGCCTTTGTTATACTCGACCAGGGGACTTTGTTATATTCGATCAGGGGACTTTGTTATACTCGATCAGGGGACTTTGTTATACTCGATCAGGGGACTTTGTTATACTCGACCAGGGGAGCTTGATATACTCGACCAGGGGACTTTGTTATACTCGATCAGGGGCCTTTGTTAAACTCCATTAGGGCCTTTGTTATACTCGATGAGGGGCCTTTGTTATACTCGATCAGGGGACTTTGTTATACTCGCTCAGCGGACTTTGTTATTCTCGATCATAGGACTTTGTTATACTCGTTCAATGGACTTTGTATTACTTTATCAGGGGACTTTGTTATACTCGATGAGGGGCCTTTGTTAAACTCGATGAGGGGCCTTTGTTATACTCGACCAGGGGACTTTGTTATACTCGATCAGGGGCCTTTGTTAAACTCGATCAGGGGACTTTGTCGTACTCGATCAGGGGGCTTTGTTATACTCGATAAGGAAACTTTGTTATACTCGATCAGTGGCCTTTGTTATAATCGTTCAGGGGACTTTGTTATACTCGTTCAGGGAACTTTGTTATACTTGATCAGGGGAGTTTGTTATACTCGATGAAGGGGCTTTGTTATACACGATGCGAGGGCTTTGTTATACTTGATCAGGGGCCTTTGTTATAATCGGTCAAGGGACTTTGTTATACTCGATCAGGGGACTTTGTTATACTCGATTAGGGGACTTTTTTATACTCGACCAGGGGAGTTTGTTATACTCGATCAGGGGACTTTGTTATACTCGACCAGGGGCCTTTGTTAAACTCGATTAGGGGCCTTTGTTATACTCGATCAGGGGACTTTGTTATACTCGATCAGGTGACTTTGTTATACTCGATCAGAGGCCTTTTTTATACTCGATTAGGGGACTTTGTTATACTCGATCAGGGGACCTTGTTATACTCGATCAGCGGACTTTGTTATACTCGATCAGGGACGTTGTTATACTCGATCAGGGGCCTTTGTTAAACTCAATCGGTTGTTTTTCGGTGGACGTTGGTATATCTGACCAGGTGGTTTGTTATATAAGGGCGGGCTTTGTTTTACTCAATTAGGAAACATTAAACTCGATTAGGGGCCTTTTGTTATATATCGTTCAAACTGATATCCTCGATCAGAACTGTTATACTCGATAGAGGGCCTTTATTGCTCATCGATCGAGGACTTTATTAAACTCGTTCACAGGACTTTGTTATACTTGATCAGGGGCGCTTGTTATACTCGTGAGGCTTGTATACTCGATCAGAAACTTATTTATACTTGAAGTCAGAATCATGATTTATAATCAACAGGGGACTTTGTTATACTCGATCAAGGGACTTTATTATAACCGTCAGGGGACTTTATTATCTCAGTGAGCTGTTATGCCTGCTCGATCAGGGCTGTTATGCAGACAGGGGCTTTTATTTATAATCGTTCAGGGGGACTCTTATAGTCGATCAGGGCTTTGTTTTACTCGATCCAGGGTTGTTATACTCTGACCAGGGGTTGTTATACTCATTGAGGACTTTGTTATACTCGATAGAGGCCTTTATTAAACTCGATCAAGGGGCCTTGTTATATCGATCGAGGAGTTTATTATATTGTTATTAGACTCTGTTCTATCAAATCCAGAACTGTGCTCTCAATCAAGAACGCTGTTATAATAATCATTCAGGTACTTTATATCAATCGAGAATTTTTATACTCTGACCAGGGTTATTATACTCAATTAAGGGCCTTGTTATAATCGACCAGAATATTTATACTTGATCGAGGACTGTTATTCTCGATCAGGATCTTGTGCTCTCGATCGAGGCTTTGTATATCGATCAATGAACTTTATTATATCGATTGAGGCCTTTATTATAATCGTTCAGGAACTTTGTTACACCTCGTAGCAATCGAAATTTGTTATACTCAGTCAGAGGACTTTGTTATACTCGACCAGGGGAGTTTGTTATACTCGACCAGGGAACTGTTATACTCGATCGAGGCCTTTGTTAAACTCGATCAAGGGGTGTACGTATACTCGATCAAGGACTTTCTTAAGCTCGATCAGGGTTCTGTTATACTCGACCGGGAACTTTATTAAGCTCGATCAGGGCCTTTAATACTCGATGAGGGACTTTGTTATATCGAATAAGGCCCTTTGTTAAAC
>NW_024743702.1:0-12148 GCF_018991925.1 Homarus americanus
AAACATGTATTGCTGACCCTGGGTGTGAGGGCCGGGCACCCTTTCAGTGCCATGAAATGGGGTGAGGGCCGGGCACCCCATCAGTGCTATGAACCGGGTGTGAGGGCTGGCACCCCATACAGCACCATGACCTGTGAGGCCGGGTCACCAATCGAGCACCATGGTCCGGGATGTGAGGGCCTGACACCCTTTAGTGACATGACCCGTGACGGCCGGGCACCCCTTCAGTGACATGACCCGGGTGTGAGGGCTGGGCACCCCATCAGCACCATGACCCGGGGTGTGAGGGCCGGGCACCGCTCAGCATCATAACTGGGTGTGAGGTCCAGGCACCCCTCAGTGCCATGACCTGGAGCGTGAGAGCTGTGCACCCCTTCAGTGACATGAACTGGTGTGAGGGCCGGGCACCTTTCAGTGACATGACCTGGGGTGTGAGGGCTGGGCACCCCTCCAGCACCATGACCTGTGTGACGGCCGGGCACCTTTATAAAGCATGACCCGGGGTGTGAGGCCGGGCACCCTTCAGTGACATGACCCAGGGTGTGAGGGCTGGGCACCCCTTCACTGACATGACCTGGGGTGGAGGGCCGGGCACCTTTCAGTGACATGACCCGGGGTAAGCCAGGCACCCCTCCAGCACCATGACCTGGGTATGAGGGCCGGGCACCCCTTAGTGCTATGACCCGGGGTGTTAGGCTGGCACCACTTTAGGTACATGACCAGGAGGGCCTGGGCAACCTTCAGTGCCATGGCCAGGGGTGGGAGGGCTGGCACCCCATTAGTGCCATGATCCGGGGGTGTGAGGACGGGCCCACTTGTGGACTTGACCTGGGAGGGCCGGGCCCCTTCAGTGCCATGACCTGGGGGTGTGAGGGCCAGGCACCCTTTAGTGCCATGAAATGGGGTGTGAGGGCTGGGCACCCTACATTGTTGCGAACTGGTGTGAGGGCTGGCACCCATTCAGCACCATGACCCGGGATGTGAGGGCCGGACACCATTTTAGTGACATGACCTGGGTGTGATGGCCGGGCACCCTTCAGTGACATGACCTGGGGTGTGAGGGCCGGGCACCGCTTCAGCACCATGACCCGGGGTGAGAGGTCCAGGCACCCCTTCAGTGCCATGACCCAGAGAGTGAGAGCTGGGCACCCTTTAGTGACATGACCTGGGGGTGAGGGCCGGCACCCTTTCAGTGACATGACCCGGGGTGGAGGCTGGGCACCCTCCAGCACCATGACCTGTGACGGCTGGGCACCTTTAGTGCCATGACCCGGGGTGTGAAGGCCGGCACCCCTTCAGTGTCATGAATCGTGTGAGGGGCCGGGCACTTTCAGTGCCATGAAACGGGGTGTGAGGCCGGGCACCCTACAGTGCTGCGAATCGGTGGAGGGCTGGCACCCTTCACATGACCTGGGGTGGAGGGTCGGCACCCTTCAGTGAAATGAATCGGGGTGTGAGGGCTGGGCACCCCTTCAGCACCATGACCCAGGGTGTTAGGGCCGGACTCCGAATTCAGTGCCAATAATCGGGGTGTGAGGGCCGGCACCCCATCAGCACCACGACCCGGGGTGTGAGGGCTGGGAACTGCTTCAACCCCATGACCCTGGGTGTGAGGGCTGGGC
This sequence comes from Homarus americanus, assembly GCF_018991925.1. Taxonomy (NCBI): domain Eukaryota; kingdom Metazoa; phylum Arthropoda; class Malacostraca; order Decapoda; family Nephropidae; genus Homarus; species Homarus americanus. The sequence continues at coordinate 1,623 of NW_024743702.1, forward strand.
ACTTATAGGTCCATGACCGGGGTGTCATGGCCTTGCACCCCTTCAGTGACATGACCTGAGGGCCGGCACCCTTTAGTGACATGACCCGGGGTGTGAAGGCCGGGCACCCTCCAGCACCATGACCTGGGGTGTGAGGGCCAGGCACCCTTCAGTGCCATGACCCGGGTGTGAGGGCGGCACCCCTTTAGTGGCATGAACTGGGGTGTGAAGCACCCTCTCAGACACATGACCGGTGTGAGGGCTGGGCACCCTTCAGTGACATGACACGGGGTGATGACGGGCACCCCTTCAGCATGACTGGTGGAGGCCACCCCATCACAACCATGACCTGGTGGGAGGCACCGCTCAGCACCATGACCTGGGTGGAGGGCCAGGCACCCCTTCAGTGCCATGACCCGGAGGTGAGAGCTTGGCACCCTCCAGCACCATGACTTGGGGGTGTGAGGGCCGGCACCCCTTAGTGCCATGACCTGGGGTGGAGTTCTGGGCACCCTTCAGTGACATGACCTGGGGTGTGAGGCCGGGCACCCTTCAAAGGCGACCCGGAGGTGAGCTGGGCAACCCCTTCAGTGACATGACCCGGGTGTGAGGGCCGGGCACCCTTTCAGTGACAAGACCCGGGGTGTGAGGGCCGGGCACCCCCAGCACCATGACCCGATGAGGGCTGGCACCCTTCATGACCTGGGGTGAGGCTGGGCACCCTTTCAGTGTCAAGAATGGGGTGTGAGGGCTGGGCACCCTTTCAGTGCCAAGGAATGGGGTGTGAGGGCCGGGCACCCTACAGTGCTGCGAACCTGGGTGTGAGGCTGCACCCTTTCAGTACCATGAATCGGGGTGTGAGGGCAGGGCACCTTCAGCACCATGAACTGGGGTGTGAGGGCTGGCACCAATCGAGCACCATGGCCTGGGATGTGAGGGCCGGACACCCTTTAGTGACATGACCCGGGGTGTGACGGCGGGCACCCCTTCAGTGACATGACCCGGGTGGAGGGCCGGGCACCCCATCAGCACCATGACCCGGGGTTTAGGCCGGGCACTGCTTCAGCACCATGACCTGGGGTGTGAGGGCCAGGCACCCCTTCAGTGCCATGACCCCTGAGTGTGAGAGCTGCACCCCTTCAGTGACATGACCTGGGGTGTGAGGGCTGGGCACTTTCAGTGACATCACCCGGGTGTGAGGGCTGGGCACCCCTCCAGGACCATGACCCGAGGTGTAGATTACTGGCACCCCTTTAGTGCCATGACCCGGGGTGTGAGGCCGGGCACCCTTCAGTGTCATGAATCGGGGTGTGAGGGCCGGGCACCCTCTCATGCCATGAAACGAGGTGTGAGGCTGGGCACCCTTCAGCACCATGACCCAGGGTGTGAGGGCCGGGCACCAATCGAGCACCATGGCCCGGGATGTGAGGGCGGACACCCTTTAGTGACATGACCAGTGACGGCCGGGCACCCTTCAGTGACATGACCCGGGGTGAGGGCTGGCACCATCAGCACCATGACCCGGGGGTGAGGGCTGGCACCGCTCAGGTCCATGACCCGGGAGGTGAGAGCTGTGCACCCCTTCAGTGACATGAACTGGGTGTGAGGCCGGGCACCCTTTCAGTGACATGACCTGGGGTGTGAGGGCTGGGCACCCCTCCAGCACCATGACCCGGGGTGTGACGGCCGGGCACCCTTTAGTGCCATGACCTGGGTGTGAGGGCTGCACTCTTCAGTGACATGACCTGTGTGAGGGGTGGCACCCCTTCAGTGACATGACCCGGGGTGGAGGGCTGGGCACCCTTCAGTGACATGACCCGGGGTATGAGGCCGGGCACCCCTTAGTGCTATGACCCGGGGTGTGAGGGCTGGGCACCATTTAGGTACATGACCAGGGGGTGAGGGCCTGGCAAACCTTCAGTGCCATGGCCAGGGGTGTGAGGGCCGGGCACCCCATCAGTGCCATGACCTGGGGTGTGAGGCACGGCACCACTTCAGTGACATGACCTGGGTGTGAGGGCCGCATCTCTTAGTGACATGACCTGGGTGAGGGCGGGCACCCTTCAGCACCATGACCGGTGTGAGGGCTGGCTCCTTCAGTGCGACCCGGGTGTGAGGGCTGGGCACCCTCAGTGACATGACCAAGGGTGTGAAGACGGGGCACCTGTTCAGTGCCATGAATCGGTGTGAGGGCTGGCACCACTTTAGGCACATGACCCGGGGTGTGAGGGCCTGGCAAACCTTCAGTGCCAGACGTCCAGGGTGTGAGGCCGGGCACCCCTTCAGTGCCATGACCCGGGGTGTGAGGCACGGGCACCACTTTAGGTACATGACCAGGGTGTGAGGGCCTGGCAAACCTTTCAATGGCGGCTAGGGGTGTGAGGGCCGGCACCTCATCAGTGCCATGACCTGGAGGCACGGGCACCACCAGTGACATGACCTGGGTGTGAGGGCTGGGCACCCTTTAGTGAGCGACCTGGGGTGTGAGGGCCGGGCACCCCTTCAGACATGACCTGGGTGTCAGGCGGCTGTGCACCCTTCAGTGACATGACCTGGGGTGTGAGGGCTGGGCACCCCTTTAGTGACATGATCCGGGTGTGAAGGCTGGCACCCCATCAGCACCACGACCCGGGGTGTGGCTGGGAACCGCTTCAACCCCATGACCCTGGGTGTGAGGGCTGGCACTTTTAGGTCCATGACCCGGGGTGTCATGGCTGCACCCTTCAGTGACATGACCCGTGTGAGGCCGGGCACCCTTCAGTGACATGACCCGGGGTGTGAGGGCCAGGCACCCCTTTAGTGACATGTCCCGGGGTGTGAGGGCCGGGCACCCTTTCAGTGCCATGAAACGGGGTGTGAGGGCCGGGCACCCCTTCAAATGACATGACCTGGGGTGTGGAGGGCACCCCTTCAGCCCCATGACCCCGGGTGTGAGGGCCGGGCACCCCTCCAGCACCATGACCCCGGGTATGAGGGCGGGGCACCCCTTCAGTGCTATGACCCGGGGTGTGAGGGCCGGGCACCCTTTCAGTGACATGACCCGGGGTGTGAGGACCGGGAACCCCTTCAATGACATGAACCTAGAGTGTGTGGGCCGGGCACCATTTGAGTGCCATGACCCGGGGTGTGAGGGCCCATCACTCCTTCAGTGCCATGACCCGGGATGTGAGGGCCGGGCAACCCTTCAGCACTATGACCTGGGGTGTGAGGGCCGGGCTCGATTTCAGTGCCAAGAATCGGGGTGTGAGGTCCGGGCACCCCTCAAGCACCATGACCCAGGGTATGAGGGCCGGACACCCCTTCAATGACATGAACCGGGGTGTGTGGGTCGGGCCCCCTTTCAGTGCCATGAAATGGGCAGTGTGAGGGCTGCACCTACAGTGTTGCGAACTGGGGAGGGGTTGCACCGTTTCAGTACCATGAATCGGGGTGTGAGGGCAGGGCACCCCTTCAGCACCATGAACCGGGGTGTGAGGGCCGGGCACCAATCGAGCACCATGGCCCGGGATGTGAGGGCCGGACACCCTTTTAGTGACATGACCTGAGGTGTAACGGCCGGGCACCCCTTCAGTGACATGACCCGGGGTGTGAGGGCCGGGCACCCCATCAGCACCATGACCCGGGGTTTAGGGCCGGGCACTGCTTCAGCACCATGACCCGGGGTGTGAGGGCCAGGCACACCTTCAGTGCCATGACCCGGAGTGTGAGAGCTGTGCACCCCTTCAGTGACATGACCCGGGGTGTGAGGGCCGGGCTCCCTTTCAGTGACATCACCCGGGGTGTCAGGGCTGGGCACCCCTCCAGGACCATGACCTGGGGTGTAGAGAACTGGCACCCCTTTAGTGCCATGACCCGGGGTGCGAGGGACGGGCACCCCTTCAGTGTCATGAATCGGGGTGTGAGGGCCAGGCACCCTTTCAGTGCCATGAAACGGGGTGTAAGGGCCGGGCACCCCTACAATGCTGCGAACCGGGGTGTGAGAGCTGGGCACCCCTTCAGCACCATGACCCAGGGTGTTAGGGCCGGGTTCGAATTCAGTGCCAAGAATCGGGGTGTGAGGGCCGGGCACCCCATTAGCACCATGACCCGGGGTGTGAGGGCCGGGAACCGCTTCAGTGCCAAGACCCGGGGTGAGGTGTGAGGGCCGGGCACCCCTTCAGTGTCAGGAATCGGGGTGTGAGGGCCGGGCACCCTTTCAGTGCCATGAAACGGGGTGTGAGGGCCGGGCACCCCTTCAGCACCATGACCCAGGGTGTGAGGGCCGGGCACCAATCGAGCAGCATGGCCCGGGATGTGAGGGCCGGACATCCTTTTAGTGATATGACCCGGGGTGTGACGGCCGGGCACCCCTTCAGTGACATGACTCGGGGTGTGAGGGCCGGGCACCCCATCAGCACCGTGACCCGGGGTGTGAGGGCCGGGCACCGCTTCAGCACCATGACCCGGGGTGTGAGGTCCAGGCACCCCTTCAGTGCCATGACCCGGAGTGTGAGAGCTGTGCACCCCTTCAGTGACATGACCCGGGGTGTGAGGGCCGGGCACACTTTCAGTGACATGACCCGGGGTGTGAGGGCTGGGCACCTTCAGTGACATGACCGGTGTGAGGGCGGGCACCACTTTTAGGTACACTGACCACGGGTGTGAGGGCCTGGCAAACCTTCAGTGCCATGGCCAGGGGTGTGAGGCGGGCACCTCATCAGTGCCATGACCCGTGGTGTGATGGACGGGCACCACTTCAGTGACATGATCCGGTGGTGAGGGCCGGGCATCCCTTTAGTGACATGACCCGGGGTGGAGGGCCGGGCACCCCTTTCAGCACCATGACCGGGGTGGAGGGCCGGGCTCCTTCAGTGCCATGACCGGTGTGAGGGCTGGGCACTTTCAGTGACATGACCAAGGGTGTGAAGACTGCACCCGTTCAGTGCCATGAATCGGGGTGTGATTCTGGGCACCCTTCAGTGTCACGAATCGGGGTGTGAGGGCCGGGCACCCTTTCAGTGCCATGAAATGGGGTGTGAGGCTGGGCACCCCTACATTGCAGCGAACCGGGGTGTGAAGGCCGGGCACCCTTCAGCACCATGACCTGGGGTGTGAGGGCTGGGCACCACCGAGCACATGGGCCCGGGATGAGGGCCGACACCCTTTAGTGACATGACCTGGGTGACGGCGCACCCCTTTAGTGACATGAACCCGGGGTTTGAGGGCCGGGTACCCCATCAGCACCATGACCCGAGGGTGTGAGGGCCGGGCACCCTTCAGCACCATGACCAGGGGTGTGAGGTCCAGGCACCCCTTCAGTGCCATGACCCGGAGGTGAGAGCTGTGCACCCTTCAGTGACATGATCCGGGGTGTGAGGCCGGGCACCTTTCAGTGACATGACCCGGGGTGAGGGCTGGGCACCTCCAGCACCATGACCGAGTGACGCCTGGGCACCTTTAGTGCCATGACCCGGGGTGTGAGGGCTGGCACCCTTCAGTGCATGAATGGGTTGTGAGGGCCGCACCACTTTAGGTACATGACCACGGGTGTGTGAGGGCCTGGCAACCTTCAGTGCCATGGCGGCTAGGGGTGAGGCGGGCACCTCATCAGTGCCATGACCCGTGGTGTGATGGACGGGCACCACTTCAGTGACATGATCCTGTGAGGCCGGGCATCCCTTTAGTGACATGACCGGGGGTGAGGGCCGGGCACCCTTCAGCACCATGACCGGGGTGTGAGGGCCGGCCTCTTCAGTGCCGACCCGGGGTGTGAGGGCTGGGCACCCTTTCAGTGACATGACCAAGGGTGTGAAGACGGGCACCTGTTCAGTGCCATGAATCGGGTGTGATGTCCGGGCACCCTTCAGTGTCACGAATCGGGGTGTGAGGGCCGGGCACCTTTCAGTCTGATGAAATGGGTGTGAGGGCTGGGCACCCCTACATTGGACAGGAACTGGGGTGTGAAGGCCGGGCACCCCTTCAGCACCATGACCAGGGTGTGAGGGCCGGGCACCAATCGAGCACCATGGCCCGGGATGTGAGGCCGGACACCCTTTAGTGACATGACCCGGGGTGTGACGGCTGGGCACTTTAGTGACATGACCCGGGGTTTGAGGCCGGGCACCCCATCAGCACCATGACCCGGAGGTGTGAGGCCGGGCACCGCCAGCACCATGACCAGGGGTGTGAGGTCCAGGCACCCCTCAGTGCCATGACCCGAGTGTGAGACTGGCACCCTTCAGTGACATGATCCGGGGTGAGGGCTGGGCACCTTTCAGTGACATGACCCGGGGTGTGAGGGCTGGGCACCTCCAGCACCATGACCCGGAGTGACGGCCGGCACCTTAGTGCCATGACCGGGGTGTGAGGGCCGGGCACCCCTTCAGTGTCATGAATCGCCAGAGGGTCGGGCACCCTTCAGTGAAACGAATCGGGTGTGAGGGCTGCACCCTCAGCAACCATGACCCAGGTGTTAGGGCCGGGCCCGAATTCAGTGCCAATAATCGGGTATGAGGGCTGGCACCCCATCAGCACCACGACCCTGGGTGTGATGGCCGGGAACCGCTCAACCCCATGACCCTGGGTGGAGGGCAGGGCACCCCTTTAGGTCCATGACTCGGGGTGTCATGGCCGTGCACCCCATCAGTGACATGACCCGGGGTGAGGGCTCTTCAGTGACATTACCCGGGTTGTGAAGGCCGGGCACCCATCAAGACCATGACCGGGGTGTGAGGGCGGGCACCTCTCAGTGCCATGAAATGGGGTGTGAGGGCTGGCCACCCCTACAGCATGCTGAACCGGGTGTGAGGGCGGGCACCAGTACCATGAATCGGGGTGTGAGGCCGGGCACCCTTCAGCACCATGACCCGGGGTGTGAGGGCTGGCACCAATCGAGCACCATGGCCTGGATGAGGGCCGGACACCCTTTAGTGACATGACCCGGGTGTGACGGCGGGCACCCTTCAGAGACATGACCTGGGGTTTGAGGCGGCACCCCATCAGCACCATGACCTGAGGTGTGAGGGCCGGGCACCGCTTCAGCACCATGACCTGGGGTGTGAGGTCCAGGCACCCTTCAGTGCCATGACCCGAGTGTGAGAGCTGTGCACCCCTTAGTGACATGACCCGGTGTGTGAGGGGCCGGGCACCCTTTCAGTGACATGACCCGGGGTGTGGAGGCTGGGCACCCCTCCAGCACCATGACCTGGTGACGGCCGGGCACCTTTAGTGCCATGACCCGGGTGAGGACCGCACCCCTCAGTGTCATGAATCGGGGGTGAGGGCCCGGCACTTTCAATGGCGAACGGGTGGAGGGCGGGCACCCCTACAGTGCTGCGAACCGGGGGGAGGGCCGGGCACCCCTTCACATGACCTGGGGTGTGAGGGTCGGCACCGTGAAATGAATCGTGGAGGGCTGGGCACCCTTCAGCACCATGACCCAGGGTGTTAGGGCCGGCTCGAATTCAGTGCCAATAATCGGGTGTGAGGCTGGCACCCATCACACCACGACCCGGGGTGTGAGGGCCGGGAACCGCTTCAACCCCATGACCCTGGGTGTAGGCCTGGCACCCTATAGGTCCATGACCTGGGTGTCATGGCTGCACCCTTCAGTGACACACCTGGGTATGAGGGCCGGGCACCCTTTAGTGACATGACCTGGGTGTGAAGGGGGCACCCTCCAGCACCATGACCGGGGTGTGAGGCTATGCACCCCTTCATGCCATGACCTGGGTGTGAGGGCCGGGCACCCCTTTAGTGGCATGAACTGGGTGTGAAGGCTGGGCACCCTCTCAGCATGACCTGGGGTGGAGGGCCGGGCACCCCTTCAGTGACATGACCGGGGTGTGACGGCTGGCACCCTTCAGTGACATGACCTGGGTGTGAAGGGCACCCCATCAAGACCATGACCCGGCGTGAGGGCGGGCACCGCTCAGCACCTGACCCGGGGTGAGGCCAGGCACCCCTCAGTGCCATGGACCCGGAGTGTGAGAGCTTGGCAACCCTCCAGCACCATGACTTGGGGTGAGGCCTGGGCACCCCTTAGTGCCATGGGATCGTGAGCTCGGCACCCTTCAGTGACATGACCTGTGAGGGCAGGCACCTTCAGTGCCATGACCCGGAGGTGAGCTGGGCACCCTTCAGTGACATGACCCGGGGTGTGAGGGCCGGGCACCCTTTCAGTGACAAGACCTGGGTGTGAGGCTGGCATCCTTCAGCACCATGACCCGGGATGTGAGGGGTCGGGCACCCCTTCAGTGCCATGACCCAGGGTGTGAGGGCCGGGCACCCTCAGTCAAGAATCGGGGTGAGGCGGCACCCTTCAGTGCCAGGAAATGAGAGGCCGGGCACCCTTTCAGTGTCAAGAATCGGAGGTGAGGGCCGGGCACCCTTCAGTGCCATGAAATGGGGTGGAGGCGGCACCCCTACAGTGCGGCGAACTGGGGTGTGAGGGGGGCACCCTTTCAGTACCATGAATCGGGGTGAGGGCAGGGCACCCTTCAGCACCATGAACCGGGGTGTGAGGGCCGGGCACCAACGAGCACCATGAATCGGGGTGTGAGGCAGGGCACCCCTTCAGCACCATGAACCGGGGTGTGAGGGCGGGCACCACCGAGCACCATGGCCCGGGATGTGAGGGCCGGACACCCTTTAGTGACATGACCCGGGTGTGACGGCCGGGCACCCTTCAGTGACATGACCTGGGTGTGAGGGCCGGGCACCCATCAGCACCATGACCGGGTTTAGGGCCGGGCACTGCTTCAGCACCATGACCGGGGTGTGAGGGCCAGGCACCCCTTTAGTGCACATGACCCTGAGTGTGAGAGCTGTGCACCCCTTCAGTGACATGACCCGGGGTGTGAGGGCCGGGCACCCTTTCAGTGACATCACCCGGGGTGTGAGGGCTGGGCACCCTCCAGGACCATGACCCGAGGTGTAGATTACTGGCACCCTTTAGTGCCATGACCCGGGGTGTGAGGGCGGCACCCCTTCAGTGTCATGAATCGGGGTGTGAGGGCCAGGCACCCTTCAGTGCCATGAAACGGGGTGTGAGGCCGGGCACCCCTTCAGCACCATGACCCAGGGTGTGAGGGGCCGGGAACCAATCGAGCACCATGGCCCGGGATGTGAGGCGGACACCCTTTAGTGATATGACCGGGTGTGACGCACGGGCACCCTTCAGTGACATGACCCGGGGTGTGAGGGCTGGCACCCACCACACATGACCGTGTGAGGGCCGGGCACCCCTTCAGCACCATGACCCGGGGTGTGAGGGCCGGGCACCCCTTCAGTGCCATGACCCGGAGGTGAGAGCTGTGCACCCCTTCAGTGACATGAACTGGGGTGTGAGGCCGGGCACCTTTCAGTGACATGACCCGGGTGTGAGGGCTGGGCACCTCCAGCACCATGACCTGGGGTGTGACGGCTGGGCACCCTTTAGTGCCATGACCCGGGGTGTGAGGGCCGGCACTCCTTCAGTGACATGACCCGGGGTGTGAGGGCTGGCACCCTTCAGTGACATGACCCGGGTGAAGGCCGGGCACCCTTTCAGTGACATGACCCGGTATGAGGGCCGGGCACCCTTTAGTGCTATGACCTGGGGTGTGAGGCCGGGCACCACTTTAGGTACATGACCAGGGGTGTGAGGGCCTGGCAAACCTTCAGTGCCATGGCCAGTGTGAGGGCCTGGCACTCATCAGTGCCATGACCCGGGTGTGATGGACGGCACCACTTCAGTGACATGATCCGGGGTGTGAGGCCGGCATCCATTTAGTGACATGACCCGTGTGAGGGCTGGGCACCCGTTCAGTGCCATGAATCGGGGTGTGATGTCCGGGCACCTTCAGTGTCACGAATCGGGGTGTGAGGGGCGGGCACCCTTTCAGTGCCATGAAATGGGGTGGAGGGCTGGGCACCCCTACATTGCTGTGAACCGGGGTTGAGGGCCGGGCACCCTTCAGCACCATGACCCGGGTGTGAGGGCCGGGCACCAATCGAGCACCATGGCCCGGGATGTGAGGGCCGGACACCCTTTTAGTGACATGACCTGTGTGACGGCCGGGCACCCCTTCAGTGACATGACCCGGGGTTTGAGGGCGCACCCCATCAGTACCATGACCCGAGGTGTGAGGCGCACCCTTCAGCACCATGACCGGGTGGGAGGTCCAGGCACCCCTTCAGTGCCATGACCCGGAGTGTGAGAGCTGTGCACCCTTCAGTGACATGACCTGGGGTGTGAGGGCGGGCACCCTTTCAGTGACATGACCCGGGTGAGGGCTGGGCACCCTCCAGCACCATGAACCTGGTGTGACGGCGGCACTTAGTGCCATGACCGGGTGAGGGCCAGGGCACCCTTCAGTGTCATGAATCGGGGGTGAGGGCAGGCACCCCTTCAGTGCCTGAAACGGGTGTTAGGGCGGGCACCCCTCCATGACCTGGGGTGGAAGGTCGGGCACCCCTTCAGTGAAATGAATCGGGTGGTGAGGGCTGGGCACCCCTTCAGCAACCATGACCCTGGGTGTTAGGGCCGGGCTCGAATTCAGTGCCAATAATCGGGGTGTGAGGGCTGG
>NW_024743703.1:0-14833 GCF_018991925.1 Homarus americanus
AGAAAATGTGATCCTTCAAGAGATCTGAGTGGAGTGGTGGGTGTTGCCTCTTCCTAGGATGCGTGCGCCGCTGCTGGTTTCCTTGGCAACGAGATGACGCTTCTGCTTTGGTGAGAGACGAGTCCACTTGATTTAGGTGAGTTCCTCCTCCGGCGATCAGAAAACTGATGATTGGTTATCACACTGGTGGTTCGCTGGCGAAAACTGCCGTGTGCCAATTCTTTCACAGTCCACGTATATATGGAGATCTGTATGATGACACCGGAATTCGTAATTCGCGCTGACGACACAACAATACTGCCCAGCTGCTAGTGAAATACCAATTGAATTCCAGGTTACGAAACTGTTGTTCAACACTGCAACACTGTAATGTCTAGGGAATGCTGAGTGGAGTCTATCTCAACCGGCTCAATCTGGATATGTACCAACAGGCTGTAATATTTGTATATTACGAATTCTGCACGTATTTATATGTGACAGAGATAAGGAGCGCTCACTACATATCGTCTCAATACGGGATATAGTTTTAAACACTCGGATTATGTAACGCGTCACTGCTGTGTGGTTTCTTGTTTTTCACAAGACACAGACGGATGATACGACTACCAGTTTGAAGAATCCGTATCCCACCGCTGCCACCTATATGAATCGGCTGCTTGTCCAATTAACCAGTCTGTTCACACATATTTATATTTGGGTTTTAAGTAACGAAACCCAAACGGTAGTTCCTTTGTTTTATTATAAAAGGTTGTAGATATAATTCCTGAGTGTATATCAACCGTAAGTCTCACTGTCTAGGAGTGAATGAGAAAGGGACGGCGTTTATGTATGATAAACGTTAGGTCACGTCCTTACGATATGACTTGGGGTGAGCTACTGAAGCTTAGGGGCATCGCAGTGCGTGCTTACAGGAATGCTGAGCTATGGGTCTCGCCCTCTTGGGTAAGTTGCCCGCTCACGTGTCAATCTCATGTCTTACTCATAGACAGTGGAAAGTTACAGGGTGGTGAATCTGAATATAATATCAGATGTATTGACCCATTTATATAATACATTCTGTTGATGAGACAGGGGCCTATTACAAGTAGGAAGGGGAGAGAATAATCTTGCATGCCCTTTTTTGCACTTTTACTAGGTGGGCATCTTATCAAATGAACCCCTATCCTAATGGGCCCTAGTCCTAATGGGCCCCAGTCCTATTGGGTCCCAGTTTCAATGGGCCCCAATTCTAATTGGTCACATTTCCAATGGTTCTCAGTCCTAATGAGCCTCAGTCCAAAGATACCACAGACCTAATGGTTCCAGTCTTAATAGACCTCAGTCTTAATGAGTCCCAATCCTGACGGCTCTCAATACTAATGGGCCTCAGTCCTAATATTTTAAGGTTGGGACCCATTAAGACTGGCTTCTATTTACCTTACAAGCACTGTTCTACCGTGTCATCCCGTGTGTGTGTGATTTCCCGTGTCAGGTGGTATAATACGCAGGTGAGTGGCTGCCAGGTAGGGTGGGTGAGGGTGGGCACCTTGATGCAGGGGAAGGTGAGTTCCTGATGCTGATTCACACCAGTGTCATGATGAGGTAATCTTATCACCTTATTAGTGTACGATGAGTGTGTGGGCGTGGTGTGGAGGGGTGGGGGCGCGTAAGGGGTAGGCAGCAAGGGGCGTGGTGTATGGTGGGGGGAGGGTAAGGGGCGTGTACGGGTAGCTAAGTGGGCGTGTTGAGTTGGGCAAGAGGGAGGCGTGGTGGGTGTAGGGGCGTGTATAGGAGGCGGGAAGTGGTGATGGCGCGCGCCACTAATCACTCTGACCTTACTGAACACAACCCATTATACAGCATAATTAGTGTTGCTTCCATCAGCCTCACACAGTCAAACACACTATTTACATTTTCTCTTCACATATATTTTATTTTATTCGTTTCAAGTGGGACTCGAATTTCAGCCTTGGAGTCGAAGATGTCCCCCTTGATGACGGTGTTCGTGTAGCGTCGTCAAACTCGCTCTTGGTTTTTATTCAGCAGGAAGAGCTACACCCGCCACCTGGTGTTGGCCGTGTCTGGTGACCATCATATTAACAAGGCCGCTCTCTCGTGCCTTGTCCACACGCCACCCCCCACCTCCATATTGTACCGTTTTGTCCTTTATTAACGGTGGTGTTACTACAGGCAGCGTGGTGTGGGGGGAGGGCCGCTGCTTCACATTGTTCAGTCTTTGACGTGTAACACAAAACGTGAGATGTTGTGGTCCTTCACTACCTCACAACACACACACATCTCCTAGTTACCACATGCTGTTGTTAATAAAGCTCCACCAATGAGTACGCGTCGCTGTCTCGTCCTTTGCTCCGCCGACCATTACAGTGTGTAGCTGTAGGACTCGCCGCCGTGTTTGTTTCATGTAGCGACACTAAACTCCCGGAAATTTGTAGGTGTTAAGCTGGAGCGTTTGAGCTGTTGTTGCCGTCACCTTGTTGATGTTTTGTAGGTCCGTGTTGGCTGAGGATTGTTGTTAGTGTTTCTTAAGGCATTAATAAACTAGTCATGAGGTTCTATAGGAATTATATCCTGCTGTTCTTTTTGTTCTTGTTCTTTTTATTGTTGTTGTTGTTCTTCAGTTGCATAATTCGAGTTGTGATTATCAGTAGAAGTTTGACGGGCTGGATTCTCTTATCGTTTCTTTAATTCATAAACAAGAACCGTAAACACAAGAGCAAAACAAAGATATAACCAATGAACTAAAAACAAATATATTGAAGGTTTAAATTTCTGGGATAGATTTAAATAGATCTTGGGTATATTTTCTCGTTCTTGGAGGTCAGGCCAGGCCAAGTCAGGTCATGTCATGTTAGGTGTACCGAATACGCTAGCAGAGGTGGTCAGATGCCTTGGGAATACTGCAGAGTAATTGAGGTCAGGTCAGGTGGCCTCAATACCTGCTTCAAGGTGTAATAGAGGTGAAAAATAATGGGTTTCTTGATTGGATCTGGTTAAGTCAGGTCAGGTAAAGTCAGATACAGAGGCTGGGTGTATGACTGTGGGTTGATGGGTGTATGACTGTGGGTTGGTGGGAGCATGACTGTGGGTTGATGGGTGTTTGACTGCGGGTTGGTGGGTGTATGACTGTGGGTTGGTGGGTGTATGACTCTGGGTTGGTGGGTGTATGACTGTGGGTTGATGGGTGTATGACTGCGGGTTGGTGGGTGTATGACTGCGGGTTGGTGGGTGTATGACTGTGGGTTGGTGGAAGTGACTGTGGGCTGGTGGGGTGGGCGCGACTGTGGGCTGGTGGGTGTATGACTGTGGGTTGGTGGGTGTATGACTGTGGGTTGATGGGTGTTTGACTGCGGGTTGGTGGGTGTATGACTGTGGGTTGGTGGCTGTTTGACTGTGGGTTGGTGGGTGTATGACTGTGGGTTGATGGGTGTATGACTGTGGGTTGATGGGTGTATGACTGTGGGTTGGTGAGTGTATGACTGTAGGTTGATGGGTGTATGACTGGGTTGGTGGGTGTATGACTGTGGGTTGGTGGGTGTATGACTGTGGGTTGATGGGTGTATGACTGTAGGTTGATGGGTGTATGACTGTGGGTTGGTGGGTGTATGACAGTGGTGACAAGGATTATTTGAGCTTGACAAATTTTAGATAGATAGCAGCATGGTTTAGTCGTGTTCAGTTTAGTTTAAATTGTGTTTAGGTTAGGTTGGGTCATGTCAGGTACAGAGTTTGGCCAGGGTCCTTTATTCAAGCTGTCAGGGTTAAACTTCCTTCCTAGAAAGATGAACACACGAACCTACGGACGACACACGAACACAATAACACATGATCATACACGGAACCGAACACACGAATGGACATACTCAGGATATCGGGGAATAAATATAAAATTATAAAATGCATAAAAAGTCTTTGACGGATAAACAACTTTGTAATGTTAGAATCGATATTACTGATATTATAGAAAATCAAACTAACTTCCTTTAAACACTCTTGGCTCTTCCTGTGTATAAGAAGAGTTTAATCTGGTATATTTTTTTTTCTAGTAATTGGTGTTATCAGGGGAAGAGATTGTGTCGTTTGTGGTCTGTCATTCAAGGTTGCTTAGTGTTTGAAGCTCGTTAATTCATTATGCTTGTAGCCCCCATCTCTGCATACAACCCTGGTGCTTCTTGCTGTTGATACTCCCACGAAAATAAATTGTCAGATTAACGAAACGAAGATTAAAAATTTTTGTTTTAATTCACGGATTAACCATACTTCACCCAATCTAACTTAACCTATCCTAACCTAACCTAACCTAATCTAATCATAATTGTGTTTTAAAAAAAGGTTTACAGGCATAGGTAACAAGCTGGTCCTTTAACGGGAGAACACGAGGCTTCCCAACCCTCACCTGATGAAATAGAATCACTATACCCAACCTGATCTAATTAAGGACACGTTAGGCTTTGTAAGATAGTTTAGTTTGAAGTGTTGTAAATCTCCGTGGGTGTTATAGATTCACTTGGTATACTACATGTGTAAAGTCAGGATATATACAATGTGTGTTGATTTTTCTACCCGTGTGTTAAATATTTTTGTGGGGAGGGGGGAGGTATTTTCCTCTCGGTGTCCACTCTAGCTTTCCACCAATGTTATTTCACCCTTCTAGATTTCTATACCCTTTGATCCACCTTACCTAAGAGTGGAATGAGATAAATAGAATTGGTGGAGTGGAATGTCTGTATAATTGATGTCAGGATCCAACTCTGCCCTGGACGACACAGGATTGATCGTCACTGGTGTTGTAAGACTGTACAGAAAACCGCCTCTTGTGTTGTTCCCACGTATTAAAGAGCGATGAAGGTAAACTGAACAAGCACGCTGGGCAATGCGCGTTGTTGTAGTGGAATACACACGAAACCCAGTCAGTTGAGGGTGTAAATCTTCGCCTGCCTCTGGAATGCACTACACACGCTATGCCAAAACTGAGATATACTCGGCATGTCAACACTGAGACACACATGCTATGCTAACAAACATATACTCACATAAACTATGCCAATATTAAGACACATACACTATGCGAAACACCGGCTGTGCCTAAACTAATGATTCCCCGCTCTACATGAACGCTGAGATAACAAGTTGACTTTTTTTATCGAGGAGGAGCTAAAGTCTTTCACGATAGTCACCGTCTTAGCTAAACTTGTTAACATGGTTAGCAACTTCTGGAAACATCCCGCTTAACCGAGTTATCAAGTTGTGAATAAGCTGACTCACAAAGGAGAAGTATTCCTCCACGAATTAATCTTACCAGCTTACAAGCTCTTTATTAATTAATGACAAGCGTTACACCTGTCCGCCATTCTAGGCCACGCCTCTCACCACCCCCCCCCTCCCCTTAAGTCAATAGCCTTCAAAAGGAGTGAAAGACGAAATTGGTTCTTATAATCATGACTGCTTTCTCGGGACATTGTGTATACAACACACTCTAAACTAAGCCTAGGTACCTTCTTAACCCCTCATAATCCGCAGATGGAAAGTCTGGGACTCTGACCATATTTTCATTATTTTTCCTTTCCAAATTTAGGGTAAACCTGATTTCTCTGTGATCACTGTTCCCAAGTTCTTCCCCTATTGTGATATCTCTGATAATATTTTCTTTATTTGTTCATACTAGGTCTAATATATTGTCACCTCTAGTAGGTTCTGTAATTAGTTGATTCAAAAATTTTTCCTGTACTGCGTCTAGGAAGTCTTCAGATTCATAGTCACCTACAATGTTGTCCCAGTCAATATTTCTGAAGTTGAAATCCCCCATAATGCATAGGTTGTTGTATATTGCTGCCCTACTCATTTCCTGCCATATGGGCTGAGTTGCTTCTTTCCCAAGACTTGGGGGCCGGTAAATCACTCCCATAATTAGTTTTCGCTTCTTTCTGCCATTTCTATCCATACAGATTCAGTTCCTATTTCACCCTTTATTGTATTATTAATGCACCATTTTAATGTATCTCTGACGAAGAGTGCAACTCCTCCCCCCTTCCTACCTTCCTGTCCTTGTGAAAAAGGTTGTACCCTTCTTTGTGTTACTCAGATAAAAAGTTCTTGCTCGCCAGATTCATCCAGGTTTAGGTGGCTACTATGACGTCTACATTCTCAGTACATACAACCGCTCTCAGCAAGTCTATTTTATTTCTAATGCTCCTACCGTTTGTATAGTACACATTTAAACCTACCCTTCCCTGGTCCTGTTTTACCCCTTGTTCTGAGTAACCAATTATACTCCCCTCTATCTACTGGCGAAACTTCCCTTCGGAGTGACAATTTCACGCTCCAGACAAGTGTACCCCGTCACGACTGTACAGGTAGTCGTTGCCGTAGAATCGTCGCCAGTTATCAATGAACGCCCAACCATTGCTTACACAATGTTTTTTTTATTCCAGTCGGCAATTTATAGCAATTGCCTTGGACAGCCTTTCACCGCCAACTCCTCTTCTAGACGAGACACCACATACTATTGGGTTCCCTACCCTATCACTAACCTTCCCTAACGCCTCCCTATACCTGCTGAAAAGTTCCTCACTCCTAACCTTTCCTATGTCGTTGCCTCCTACTCTAAGACACACTACCGGATTGGTACTTCCCCTGACAAGACTCTATCTATCCTCTCAGCTACATGCCCTATCCCAGCCACAGGAGAACACACCTAAGTCCTACGTTTCCTATCTCTTGCACAAAAAGTCTAATCTAAGAACCTCACCTAATGTCTACATTATTAATATAATGAACACAACAGGGAGGAAAGGTTATCCTGTAGGCAATTGTACATAGTTACAATTCTCTCTCTCTCTCTCTCTCTCTCTCTCTCTCTCTCTCTCTCTCTCTCTCTTTCTCTCTCTCTCTCTCTCTCTGTGCCCTATTGGACATAGGAACATTAATAGTAGCAGACAAGTCAGAGGAAGAGAGACCAGTTCTGATCACTGTGGATTTACAACGTGAACTGGATGATGTAAGGAGGGAGAGAGATGTTCCTCTCACTGAGAAAAAAACATGGATGGGAGAAGGAGAGGATTTATTTGCAAGACCAAAGAGAAAATACTTTTATCAAGGCTACTGCTGCGACTAATGATGTTTTTAGTAGTTTTTTTTCTCTTCCCAAGTGATTTTGTTCTCAACTGGTGTCCCTGTAATATACTGGTCTGAGGAGGATATCAGTCGAGTACTGACCTTTCGCAGCTTGAGCCCGAAAGCTTATCACTACTTGCCTGATAGAAGTCAATTTCGTTTCCCATCTATCAGAACACTGCATCGTTGGATTCTCAGCTCAATGTGGAACCAGGTGTGTTGCATGCACTTCTGCAACTGTTGTACCATAAATGTGAGTCTATGGATGACTGTAAACGTCTACGTGTTTAATCTTTTGATGAAACAAGTGTCAGTGAAGGTAACACTTGTCTTGTGAGGTCATAATTCCTGTCACATCACTCACACCTGGAGGCAAAGGCAGCACCTGTGATCACCTGCTCTAACTGCCCCCCCCCACCCCCCCACCACCCATAATCTGATAATCTGTTGTCAGTGGCTGTAACACTTATCATATGAAGTCATAACTCCTGTCACCTCATGTCTACATTATTAGTATAATGGACAAACAGGGAGGAAAAGAACTCCTGTAGGCAACTGTATATATAGTCATCATTACCCTATCTTAAGCTGCAGTTATTTAAATACAAGACTATAACTGAAATACATTGTTTTTCTTTTAACCTTTCCTTCTGTGTATCACCCACCACACTGACTGGTGTCCTTAGCTAAAGTTATATGCAAGATTAAACTCTCTATTAGTATTATTTTCTATGTGAGATACTGATATAACAAAGTACAGTATATAGAACCATAAATAAAATGTTCTGTTTATAAGAGGTGAGAGGTAGGCGAGGAAGTCTGCCTGCTGACGTCAGCACAGCTCCACCCACCTTGGCCTAGGCTAGCCTAGTCTAACCTGACCTAACCTAACCTTACCTAACCTTGTGTAAAACAAGTCTAGCCTAGCCTAGCCTAGCCTAGCCTAGCCTAACCTGACCTTATCTAACCAAAACTAACCTAACCTTGATCTGATCTGATCTGATCTAATATAGTGATTAGTTTTAATCAGATTGTTATACGTCTTTTTGATCAGTCTAAGTTTCTTTCATCTTACTCTTCATTTTTTCTCTGTTGTTTATCTTTGTTATATTGTTTTCTTTATGCTTTCTTTTCTTTCCCTCCTCCTCCTCTTCTTATTCCTCTATTGTTCTTTAAGAAATCAGGATAACTGTTAAGATTTGTTGACCAATTTTCTCTACATTTTCATTTAGAGATTACTTATTAAAACAACATTATCTGTATTTATATTATCTGAAGAGGAGTCCCGGCCACAACAAACGCCCCCCACACTAACATAATGAAACACTCCAGTAAATTATGTAAATATTCAAAAGGATTTGGATTTAATTGTAGTTTGTTTAATTTTAGGAACATTTCATTAGTGTTAACGGGAGGCAGGTAATGGCTATTATTAAAACGCTTCCCTTATAATGACTACGGTCCCTCCAGCCAGACTTATACTAGCGTCTAAAGCCAAGGTGTGGTAGAGTCAAGGTTACCCACTGAAAAGTTTATTTGGATAAGTTCAGTGTGATTCTATTAGGTTTGGCTCCATTAGGCGGTGTAAGGTTACCTGGAGTGGATGATTATGTGTTGGGTGGGGCGGAGAGGAGTCACACCAGGTTAGTTAGACTCCAGTTAGTGTGTATTTTATCCCTTTAACTCTCAAAGGAAAATTAAATAGATTAGTTGTTTTATAAGATAATTATTTAATTTTAAGTCATCGGTTTATACTTTCATGATGTTACGAAAGTCTATAAATTCACTTAATTATTTTAATGGCAGGATAATAAAAAGATACCTGCTGTAATTACCGTGTTGGAAACTACAATTAGACAACCAAAACAGCATCATCGGCCATTACAGAGCGTTATTTTGTATAATGTAAGCACTTAAGTCAGTGCCCTAAAGCCTCAGGGCTGCTGTGTGAGGTGGTTTAGTCACGATACAAACATTACCAACATGTTTATCTTCACCAGGTGGGCTTAACATGACCAGGTGATGCCTTACTAACTCTTGGATTATTATTGTTGTTTAGTGAATTTGTATGAAGCTGCAAGATCATCTTACACCTCTTGGAGAAAATTGGGTAAACACAATTTTTCATCCCAATTTCCCCAATTGGTAGATATTTTTTTTTTTTTTTTGTATTTTGGTATTCTTTAACCTACCTTACCTGACCTCACCTGACCTAACCTGAAAATAATCCTAGTGATAATGGTAAAAAAAGACCAAATACCTATTGGAATAAAAACGAATATTAACCGATATTTTTGTATTATGGAGAAAACAAAATCTTCAAAAAAGTACAAAAAGTTAAAAACATAAATCAATATTTATAACAACTCCTCCAGGTATCTTTTGTTAGTTTCACCTTCAGTGTCCTCATGACTGTCCTTGTCATTTTACTATTGTTTGTCTTCCTGTATCTTGGATGTTCTCTATGTCACAGTTTGTGTTTGTTCTTTATTGTACTTCGTCACTCTCCATGTTTTACTGCATTATATTTCTTTGTTGTGATAAAATAGTTCCAAGACCTTCAGTTATAAACAATAATCATATGAAAGTCTTTGACAACAACTTAAATTATTCCTTATTTTCGTTACTTAGATCCATTGAATTCTTGTGTCCGTGTCCGTGACAATGATAATGAAAGGACTTATATTGAGTAGTCTCTCAGGTTTTCATTCGACTGTAAACATACAGTAAACATACAAAGCTGTAGTGAGACTGCTGGAGTTATGCTGCATCATATTAATGCAGCATGCAGCATAATGCGACCTCCTCTCCCTCCCTCCCCGACATGACAGCATAATGCAGCTCCCTCTACCTCCCTCCCCAGCATGACAACATAATGCAACTCCCTCTCCCTCACTCCCCAGCATGACAGGATAATGCAGCTCCCTCTCACTCCCTACCCAGCATGACAACATTATGCAGCTCCCTCTCCCTCCCTCCCCAGCATGTCAACATAATGCAGCTCCCTCTCCTTCCCTCCCCAGCTTGACAGCATAATGCAGCTCCCTCTCCCTCTCTTCCCAGCATGACCCATAATGCAGCTCCCTCCTCCCTCCCTCCCTCCCCCAGCACTTGACAGCATAATGCAGCTCCCTCCTCCACTCCCCAGCATGACAGCATAATGCAGCTCCCTCTCCACATCACCCCTCCCCAGCATGACAGCATAATGCAGCTCCCTCTACCTCTCTCCCCAGCATGACAGCATAATGCAGCTCCCTCTCCCTCCATCCCCAGCTTGACAGCATAATGCAGTTCCCTCTCCCTCCTTCCCGAGCATGACAGCATAATGCAGCTCCCTCTCCCTCCCTTCCCAGCATGACAGCATAATGCAGCGCTCTCTCCCTCCCTCCCACCCCAGCATGACAGCATAATGCAGCTCCCTCTCCCTCCCTCCCCAGCATGACAGCCTGCATCGCTCCCTCTCCATCCCTCCCCCAGCATGACAGCATAATGCAGCTCCCTCTCCCTCCCTCCCCAGCATGACAGCATAATGCAGCTCCCTCTCCATCCCTCCCCAGCATGACAGCATAATGCAGCTCCCTCTCCCTCTCTCCCTAGCATGACAGCATAATGCAGCTCCCTCTCCCTCCATCCCCAGCTTGACAGCATAATGCAGTTCCCTCTCCCTCCTTCCCGAGCATGACAGCATAATGCAGCTCCCTCTCCCTCCCTTCCCAGCATTACAGCATAATGCAGCGCCCTCTCCCTCCCTCCCTCCCAGCATGACAGCATAAATGCAGCTCCCTCTCCCCTCCCTCCCCAGCATGACAGCATAATGCAGCTCCTCTCCATCCCTCCCAACATGACAGCATAATGCAGCTCCCTCTCTCTCCCCAGCATGACAGCATAATCGCTCCCTCATCCCTCCCCCAACGCTTGACAACATAATGCAGCTCCTCTCCCTCTCTCCCCCAGCAACAGCATAATGCAGCTCCCTCTCTTCCTCCCTTCCCAGCATGACAGCATAATGCAGCTCCCTCTCCCTCCCTCTCTCCCCAGCATGACAGCATAATGCAGCTCCCTCTCCCTCCCTCCCCAGCATGACAGCATAATGCAGCTCCCTCTCCATCCCTCCTCAGCATGACAGCATAATGCAGCTCCCTCTCCCTCTCTCCCCAGCATGAGAGCATAATGCAGCTCCCTCTCCCTCCATCCCCAGCTTGACAGCATAATGCAGTTCCCTCTCCCTCCTTCCCGAGTATGACAGCATAATGCAGCTTCCTCTCCCTCCCTTCCCAGCATGACATCATAATGCAGCTCCCTCTCCCTCCCTCCCCAGCATGACAGCATAATGCAGCTCCCTCTCCCTCCCTCCCCAGCATGACAACATTATGCAACTCGCTCTCCCTCCCTCCCCAGCATGACAGCATAATGCAGTTCCCTCTCCCTCCCTCCCCAGCATGACAGCATAATGCAGCTCCCTCTCCCTCTCTCCCCAGCATGACAGCATAATGCAGCTCCCTCTCCCTCCCTCCTCCCCAACATGACAGCATAATACAGCTCCCTCTCCCTCCTCCCTCCCTCCCAGCATGACAATTATAATGCAGCTCCTCTCCCTCCCTCCCCAGCATGATAACATTATGCAGCTCCCTCTCCCTCCCTCCCCAGCATGACAGCATAATGCAGCTCCCTCTCCCTCCCTCCCCTGCATGACAGCATAATGCAGCTTCCTCTCCCTCCCTCCCCAGCATGACAGCACCCTGAAGTTCCTTAATGAGTTGGGCTCCAGACTTATTGAAACTACCAGAGACTCCAGGGCATCGATCTACTATTTACAAGACAACCAATTGGGAGATGATGATAAGGGAAGGCGAAAGACATCAGGTAGATTTTTACAGAACTTAATTTGGTTGGGACACAAAGACAGGCTGGAAGGGTGAGGTATGAGGATCTGTTAGGGTGGAATATGAGGGACTGGAATGGTAGGGTATGAGGGATTAACAGGGTAGGGTATGAGGGACTAACAGGGTAGGGTATGAGGAACTAGAAGGGTAGGGTATGAGGACTGGCAGGGTGGGGCATAAGAGACTAACAAAACTGGGTAGAAGGGTGTGACAATCTCCTCTTCTACACTAATCACGCCACACGTTCTCCCTAAGTCATCAAAAAATATACATTTGTCATGGTGTTCAAAAATTCCTCTTTTACCAACACAAGCTCTCGTTCTTGTAGCCATTGTGATTTAGGCTGAGGGGATAGAGAGATATAGTGAAAGAAGTAAGAACAGATAAAGAGAATGACAGACATAGATATGAGGATATAATAATTGTGGAAGAGGAAGGAAAGAGGAGGTGGAGATAGTGGTAGAGGAAGCAGGGAAGGACAGTAGGGGAGAGAGAGTGATGATATATTTAGGTTAATAGAGACAAGGGGGGATAGGATAGGTAAAGAGGATACGACAGGGCAGATTTAATCTAATTTCATGGGTAAGAGATGGCAGGAAACCTAGTGAGTGAGTGAGTGGGACAACCATTGATCGTGATCACGCCCCAGTCCACAAGATCGTACACACAAGATAGTCAAAGGAACAGAGGGAACATATTCGGCTTGTTGTCGAACACTTGAATCAAAGGAGCAATAAGTTATTACTGAGTCACTGCACATTGACTACATATTATAGTGTTTGTAAAGATCTTTCTTGTTACACTGGTCGAGAAGATCAGATAGCGACCGTACGTGAGCTGTGGCCCATATCTACAGAACCTCGACCATATTAGTTGGTAAAATTGTCTTCGTTTTCTTTGGTGAGTGATCGTGTATTTCCAGATGTAATAACTGAAATGTGTTCAGTGTCTCCAGCAGGACCCGGCTGTACTCTCTTATTGCTGGGACCTCTATCAATCTGCCTACACGAATATCAATAAGACCCGTTTCAACTTCTCTACAAACTTTAAGAGCGTTCGGTTGAGGAGTTCAGGTACGAAAAAAGTATGTTAAGTGAGAATAAATTAACACGAGGCCAGTCAGTGTGTCAAAACACGGTCAGGCCCACATCAACTGGCAATATAATCACATAAGGCGGATCATGACGATAACACATTTGTGCTTATTGTTTCATCAAAGTACTTAGGCAACATGTTAAATCTATTGTTTGTGTGAAAGTAAAAGGAGAAGCTGTACAGGTTGATCCACAGTTCCTGTTTCAACATCTAACAAAAGCATCAGGGAGAGTGTAAGGCAGGTGAGTAGTGTAACCACCCACTGTACTCTCAAGGGTCTGGCCTAAGAAACACCTTATGGACTATGAGCTGTACACTGCTGCATCACATTAACCACTAGGAGTTGTAAATAAACACTCCAAAAGTGCCTTTATGGAGGAGACCGATGAATTTCAAAATGAACACTGTGACTCCTGTTGTCTCGGTAGGGTCGTCAAAATCCTTTGTCTGTTGTGTCATATCGTCTAACACAAAATCGTAAACATACTTTTTGGAGCGTATCTACATCTTACAGCATGATGACACTAAATGGCCGCCTTAAAATGTTATTCTCAAAGACTTAATTATCCAATGAAAAAATTCACCCACTAAAATTTAAGATCACGTTGAAGATAAACTCATTAAAGTTTTATACTGTACTATAATGGAAATTAAAGTTCACTCACTCGCACTCTTGGGCAGAAATTATAATTTAAGTTCTCATTTAGAACAGTCTTGGCTGTTTTTAGGTCCTGCTATGGTTACTGTCTGAGTCATAATCAACCTCACTTGGCATCTTCTATTTCATTTTGGCGCATTTCATGTTGGTGTATTTCATGTTTGTGTATTTCATGTTGGTGTATTTCATGTTGGTGATCACCTGCCACCCACCAGAGACTTGGGAAGGTTAGAAATAGTGTCATCTCTGTGTTTTATGACGTCTTCGAGGTTTATATCTTCACCTCACCTCCTGAACCACATCCTCAAGACGGACCATTTCTTACCCTGGTCGTCTTCTTAGCTAATCAGGCTTATTTAATTCTTCTCTCACAGCGCTGCGCCCCCTGGCGAGAAACTCTCCCTCATTTCTTGTAACTTTTAGAGAAGGAAAGTTTATTCTCAACTGGTTGTACAGATGAAGCGTCACAACTTCTCGATATCTTTGCTTTGTGATTATAATACCAACGTGTCTGAGTCGTGTATTTGTTTATAAACTTAATGGAATAATATTTACCCAAGTTTAAGAGGCACTAAAGACATTATAAGGGCTGGATATTTCAAATTATCTGCATCTCTTGAATCACTTGAATCAGGAGTGAGAAAATGAAATTAAAACAAAAAAGAATTGTAAGTGAATGAAATATCGAAAGCCTTGAAAAAACTAAATTTCTTAAAACAGTAATGGACTAAGACAGCAGTGGAAGGTAAGGAGATTGGTGGAAAAGAAAGGAGAAGACCGAAGGAGGAAGGTAAAAGGAGGGAAGATGGAGGGGTAAAATAAAGGGGAAAGGAAGATGAAGGGGGAAGAAATGAATGGGGGAGATGGAAGGGAGGAAGAAGGGAGGGAAGATGAAGGGGTAAGATGGAGGAGAAAGACGATGGGGAGAAGAAGATGAAGGAGAAGATGAAATGTGGAAGATGAAAGGCAGGAAGCGACAGTGCAAAATAGATCGGCAAGAGACACAGTTGTACCAGAGGTGGTAAAAATATACACCAGGAAGGAATCAGGTGTGGCAATGTAATACTCTCTCTCTCTCTCTCTCTCT
>NW_024743704.1:0-12024 GCF_018991925.1 Homarus americanus
TAAATATGGGAGACGTTTCTGTACCCAATAATCCACCCGACATAAATATGGGAGAGATTTCTGTACCCCATAATCCACTCGACATAAGTATGGGAGAGGTTTCTGTCCCTCATAATCCACCCCACATACATATGGGAGAGGTTTCTGTGCCCAATAATCCACCCGACAAATATGGGAGAGGTTTCTGTACCCCATAATCCTCCCCCCATAAATATGAGAGATGTCCTTGTACCCCTTAATCCACCCCCCATAAATATTGGAGAGGTTTCTGTACCCCTTTATCCACCCGCCATAAATATGGGAGAGGTTTTTGTACCCCATAATCCACCCCACATAAATATGGGAGAGGTTTTTGTACCCCATAATCCACCCCCCATAAATATGGGAAAGGTTTCTGTACCCCATAATCCACCCCCCATAATTATGGTAGAGGTTTCTGTACCCCATAATCCACCCCACATAAATGTGGGAGAGGTTTCTGCACCACATAATCCACCCGACATAAATATGGGAGAGGTTTCTGTACCCCATAATCCACCCCCCATAAGTATGGGAGAGGTTTCTGTACCCCATAATCCAACGCCCATAAATATGGGAGAGGTTTCTGTACCCCTTTATCCACCCGCCATAAATATGGGAGAGGTTTCTGTACCCCTTAATCCACCCCACATAAATATGGGAAAGGTTTCTGTACCAAATAATCAACCCCCTATAAATATGGGAAAGGTTTCTGTACCCCATAATCCACCCCACATAAATATGGGAGAAATTTCTGTACCCCATAATCCACCCCACATAAATATGGGAGAGGTTTCTGTACCCCATAATCCACCCCCATAAATATGGGAGAGGTTTCTGTACCCCATAATCCA
Source organism: Homarus americanus (assembly GCF_018991925.1). Classification (NCBI taxonomy): domain Eukaryota; kingdom Metazoa; phylum Arthropoda; class Malacostraca; order Decapoda; family Nephropidae; genus Homarus; species Homarus americanus. The sequence goes on from NW_024743704.1 coordinate 873, forward strand.
CCCCACATAAATATGGGAGAGGTTTCTGTACCCCATAATCAACCCCCATAAATATGAGAGGTTTTGTACTTAATCCACCCCATAAATATGGGAGAGAGGTTTCCTGTACCCCATAATCCAATCTGGACATAAATATAGGAGAGGTTTCTGTACCCCTATATAATCCACCCCCATAACAGGGGAGAGGTTTTGCACCCTAATCCAACCCCCATAAATATGGGAGGTTTCTGTACCCCTTTATCCAACCGCCATAAATATGGGAGAGGTTTTTGTACCCCATTATCCACCCCACATAAATATGGGAGAGGTTTCTGTACCCCATAATCCTCCCCCCATAAATATGGGAAAGGTTTCTGTACCCCATAATCTACCCCCCATAATTATGGGAGAGGTTTCTGTACCCCATAAAACACCCCACATAAATATGGGAGAGGTTTCTGTACCCCATAATCCACCCCCTATAAATATGGGAGAGGTATCTGTACCCCATAATCCACCACACATAAATATGGGAGAGGTTTCTGTACCCCATAATCCACCCCTAATAAATAAGGGAGAGGTTTCTGTACCCCTTAATTCACCCCACAAAAATATGGGAGAGGTTTCTGTACTCTATAATCCACCTCCCATAAATATGGGAGAGGTTTCTACCCCATAATCCACCCCACATAAATATGGGAGAGGTTTCTGTACCCTATAATCCACCCGACATAAATATGGGAGAGGTTTTTGTACCCCATAATCCACCCCCATAAATATGAGAGAGGTTTCTGTACCCCTTAATCCACTCCCATACATATGGGAGAGGTTTCTGTACCCCATAATCCATCCCACATAAATATGGGAGATGTTTCTGTACCCCATAATCCACCCGACATAAATATGGGAGAGGTTTCTGTACCCCATAATCCATCCCCCATAAATATGGGAAAGGTTTCTGTACCCCATAATCCACCCCTCATAATTATGTGAGAGGTTTCTGTACCCCATAATCCACCAGACATAAATATGGGAGAGGTTTCTGTACCTCATAATCCACCCCACATAAATATGGGAGAGGTTTCTGTACCCCATAATCCACCCCACATAAATATGGGAGAAGTTTTTGTACCCTATAATCCACCCGACATATATATGGGAGAGTTTTCTGTACCCCATAATCCACCCCCCATAAACATGGGAGAGGTTTCTGTACCCCTTAATCCACCCGGACATAAATATGGGAGAGAATTCTGTACCTCTTAATCCACCCCATACAAATATATGGGAGAGGCTCTTCTGTGCCCTATAATCCACCTGACATAAATATGGGAGAGATTTCTGTACCCCATAATCCACCCCCATAAATATGGGAGAGGTTTCTGTACCCCATATTCCACCCCACATAAATATGGGAGTGGTTTCTGTACCCCTTAATCCACCCGACATAAATATGGGAGAAGTTTCTGTACCCTATAATCCACCCGACATAAATATGGGAGGTTTCTCTACCCCATAATCCACGCCCCATAAATATGGGAGAAGGTTTCTGTACCCCATAATCCACCCGACATAAATATGGGAGAGGTTTCTGTACCCTATAATCCACCCGACATAAATATGGGAGAGGTTTCTGTACCCCATAATCCACCCGACATAAATATGGTAGAGGTTTCTGTACCCCATAATCCTCCCCACATAAATATGGGAGATTTTTCTGTGCCCCATAATCCACCCGACATAAATATGGGAGAGGTTTCTGTACCCCATAATCCACCCCCCATAAATATGGGAGAGGTTTCTGCACCACATAATCCACCCGACACAAATATGGGAGAGGTTTCTGTACCCCATAATCCACCCCACATAAATATGGGAGAGGTTTCTGTACCCCATAATCCACCTGACATAAATATGAGAGAGATTTCTGTACCTTATAATCCACCCGACATATATATGAGAGAGGTTTCTGTACCTTATAATCCACCCGACATAAATACGGGAGAGGTTTCTGTACCCCATAATCCATGCCTCATAAATATGGGAGAGGTTTCTGTACCCCATAATCCACCCGACATAAATATGGGAGAGGTTTCTGTACCCTATAATCCACCCGACATAAATATGTGAGAGGTTTCTGTACCCCATAATCCACGCCCCATAAATATGGGAGAGGTTTCTGTACGCCTTAATCCACCCCCCCATAAATATGGGAGAGGTTTCTGTACCCCATAATCCACCCCACATAAATATGGGAGAGTTTTCTGTACCCTATAATCCACCCGACATAAATATGGGAGATTTTTCTGTACCCTATAATCCACCCGACATAAATATGGGAGATTTTTCTGTACCCATAACCCACCCCCCATAAATTTGGGAGAGGTTTCTCTACGCCATAATCCACCCCCCATAAATATGGGGGAGGTTTCTGTACCCCAATATCCACCCCACATAAATATGGGAGAGGTTTAGGTACCCCATAATCCACCCCACATAAATATGGGAGAGGTTTCTGTGCCCTATAATCCACCTGACATAAATATGGGAGAGGTTTCTGTACCCCATAAACCACCCCCCATAAATATGGGAGAGGTTTCTGTACCCCATAATCCACCCGACACAAATATGGGAGAGGTTTCTGTACCCCTTAATCCACCCCCCATAAATATGGAAGAGGTTTCTGTGCCCTATAATCCACCCCACATAAATATGGGTGACATTTCTGTACCCCTTTATCCACCCGCCATAAATATGGGAGAGGTTTTTGTACCCCATAATCCACCCCAAATATGGGAGTGGTTTCTGTACCCCATAATCCAACCCCCATAAATATGGGAAAGTTTTCTATACCCCATAATCCACCCCCCATAATTATGGGAGAGGTTTCTGTACTCCATAATCCACCCCACATATATATGGGAAAGTTTTCTATACCCCATAATCCACCCCACATAAATATGGGAGAGTTACTGTACCCCATAATCCACCCCACATAAATATGGGAGAGGTTTCTGTACCCTATAATCCACCCGACATAAATATGGGAGAGGTTTCTCGACCTCATAATCCACGCCCCATAAATATGGGAGAGGTTTCTGTACCCCATAATCCATCCCCCATAAATATGGGAGAGGTTTCTGTACCCCATAATCCACCCCACATAAATATGGGAGAGGTTTCTATACCCTATAATCCACCCGACATAAATATGGGAGAGGTTTCTGGACCTCATAATCCACGCCCCATAAATATGGGAGAGGTTTCTGTACCCCAAAATCCACCCGACATCAATATGGGAGAGGTTTCTGTACCCCATAATCCACCCCCCATAAATATGGGAAAGGTTTCTGTACCCCATAATCCACCCAACATAAATTTGGGAGAGGTTTCTAAAATTCCCCCATAATCCACCTGACACAAATATAAGAGGTTTCTGTACCTCATAATCCACCCGACATAAATATGGGAGATTTCTAACTTATAGTCCACCCCCCATAAATATGGGAGAGGCTTTGCACCCTTAATCCACCTACAAATATGGCAGAGGTTTCTGTACCCCATAATCCACCCCACATAAATTTAGGGAGAGGCTTGCACCCCATAATCCACCCCAAATAAATATGCGAGTGGTTTCTGTACCCCATAATCCAATCCCATATATATGGGAAAGGTTTCTGTACCCCATAATCCACCCCCATAATTATGGGAGAGGTTTCTGTACCTCATAATCCACCCCACATAAATATGGGAGAGGTTTCTGTACCCCATAATCCACCCCACATAAATATGGGAGAGGTTTCTGTACCCCATAATCCAGCCCCCAAAAATATGGGAGAGGTTTCTGTACCCCATAATCCACCCCACATAAATATGGGAGAGGTTTCTGTACCCTATAATCCACCCGACATATATATGGGAGAGGTTTCTTTACCCCATAATCCACGCCCCATAATTATGGGAGAGGTTTCTGTACCCCATAATCCACCCGACATAAACATGGGAGAGGTTTCTGTACCCCATAATCCACCCGACATAAATATGGGAGAGATTTCTGTACCCCATAATCCACCCAACATAAATATGGGAGAGGTTTCTGTACCCCATAATCCACCCCACATAAATATGGGAGAAGTTTCTGTGCCCTATAATCCACCCAACATAATTTTGGGAGAGGTTTCTGTACCGGATAATCCACCCCCCATAAATATGGGAGAGGTTTCCGTACACCATAATCCACCAGACATAAATATGGGAGAGGTTTCCGGACCCCATAATCCACCCGACATAAATATGGGAGAGATTTCTGTACCCCCATAACCCACCCCCCAAATATATGGGAGAGGTCCTTGTACCCCATAATCCACCCCCCATAAATATGGGAGAGGTTTCTGTAACCCATAATCCACCCCACATAAATATGGGAGAGGTTTCTGTTCCTCATAATCAACCCGACATAAATATGGGAGAGTTTTCTGTACCCCATAATCCACCCGACATAAATATGGGAGAGGTTTCTGTACCCCATAATCCACCCCACATAAATATGGGAGAGGTTTCTGTACCCCATAATCCACCCCCATAAATATGGGAGAGGTTTCTGAACCCCATAATCCACCCTCCATAAATATGGGAGAGGTTTCTGTAACCCATAATCCACCCCACATAAATATGGGAGAGGTTTCTGTACCCTATAATCCACCCGACATAAATATGGTAGAGGTTTGTGTACCCCATAATCCACCCCAAATAAATATAGGAGAGGTTTCTCTACCCCATAATCCACCCCAAATAAATATGAGAGAGGTTTCTGTACCCCTTAATCCACCCCCCATAAATATGGGAGAGGTTTTTGTACCCCATAATCCACCCCACATAAATATGAGAGATGTTTCTGTACCCCATAATCCACCCCACATAAATATGGGAGATGTTTCTGTACCCCATAATCCACCCCCCATAAATATGGGAGAGGTTTCTGTACCCCATAATACACCCCACATATATATGGGAGAGGTTTCTATACCCCATAATCCACCCCACATAAATATGGGAGAGGTTTCTGTACCCCATAATCCACCCCCCATAAATATGGGAGAGGTTTCTGTACCCCATAATCCACCCCACATAAATATGGGAGAGGTTTCTGTGCCCTATAATCCACCCCACATAAATATGGGAGACGTTTCTGTACCCCTTTATCCACCCGCCATAAATATGGGAGAGGTTTTTGTACCCCATAATCCACCCCAAATATGGGAGTGGTTTCTGTACCCCATAATCCAACCCCATAAATATGGGAATGGTTTCTTTACCCCATAATCCACCCTCCATAATTATGGGAGAGGTTTCTGTACCCCATAATCCACCCCACATAAATATGGGATAGGTTTCTGTATCCCATAATCCACCCCACATAAATATGGGAGAGGTTTCTGTACCCCATAATCCACCCCACATAAATATGGGAGAGGTTTCTGTACCCTATAATCCACCCGACATAAATATGGGAGCGGTTTCTGTACCCCATAATCCACGCCCCATAAATATGGGAGAGTTTTCTGTACCCCATAATCCACCCGACATAAATATGGGAGAGGTCTCTTTACCCCATATTCCACCCGACATAAATATGGGAGAGGTTTCTGTACCCCATAATCCACCCGATATAAGTATGGGAGGGTTTTCTGTACCCCATAATCCACCCCACATAAATATGGGAGAGGTTTCTGTGCCCTATAATCCACCCGACATAAATATGGGAGAGGTTTCTTTACCCCATAATCCTCCCCCCATAAATATGGGAGAGGTTTCTGCACACCATAATCCACCCGACATAAATATGGGAGAGGTCCTTGTACCCCTTAATCCACCCCACATAAATATGGGAGAGGTTTCTGTACTTGTAATCCACCACATAAATATGGCAGGGTTTCTGTGCCCATAATCCACCCGACACAAATATGGGAGAGGTTTCTGTACCTCATAATCCACCCGACATAAATATGGGAGATTTCTGTACCCCATAATCCACCCCCATAAATATGGGAGAGGTTTCTGTAGCCCTTAATCCACCCACCATAAATATGGGAGAGTTTTCTGTACCCCATAATCCACCCCCATAAATATGGGAGAGGTTTCTGTACCCCATAATCCACCCCACATAAATATGGGAGATGTTTCTGTACCCATATCCCACCCGACATAAATATGGGAGAGGTTTCTGCACCCCATAATCCACCCCCCTAAATATGGGAGAGGTTTCTGTACCCCTTAATCCAACCCCAATAAATATGGGACAGGTTTCTGTACCGCTTTATCCACCCGCCATAAATATTGAGAGGTTTTAGTACCCCATAATCCACCCACATAAAGATGTCAGAGGTTTCTGTACCCCTTAATCCACCTCCTATAAATATGGGAGAGGTTTCCGTACACCATAATCCACCCGACATAAATATGGGAGAGGTTTCTGTACCCCATAATCCACCCGACATAAATATGGGAGAGGTTTCTGTACCCCATAATCCACCCGACATAAGTATGGGAGAGGTTTCTGTACCCCATAATCCACGCCCCATAAATATGGGAGAGGTTTCTGTACCCCATAATCCACTGGACATAAATATGGGAGAGGTCTCTGTACCCCATATTCCACCCGACATAAATATGGGAGAGGTTTCTGTACCCCATAATCCACCCGATATAAGTATGGGAGGGTTTTCTATACCCCATAATCCACCCCACATAAATATGGGAGAGGTTTCTGTGCCCTATAATCCACACGACATAAATATGGGAGAGGTTTCTCTACCCCATAATCCTCCCCCCATAAATATGGGAGAGGTTTCTGCACAACATAATCCACCCGACATAAATATGGGAGAGGTCCTTGTACCCCTTAATCCACCCCCCATAAATATGGGAGAGGTTTCTGTACCCCATAATCCACCCCACATAAATATGGGAGAGGTTTCTGTACCCTATAATCCACCCGACATAAATATGGGAGAGGTTTCTGTACCCCATAATCCACGCCCCATAAATATGGGAGAGGTTTCTGTACCCCATAATCCACCCGACATTAATATGGGAGAGGTTTCTGTACCCCATAATCCACCCGACATAAATATGGGAGAGATTTCTGTACCTCATAATCCACCCCCCATAAATATGGGAGACGTTTCTGTACCCCTTAATCCAACCCCCATAAATATGGGAGAGGTTTCTGTACCCCTTTATCCACCAGCCATAAATATGGGAGAGGTTTTTGTACCCCATAATCCACCCCACACAAATATGGGAGAGCTTTCTGTACCCCATAATCCACCCCACATAAATATGGGAGAGGTTTCTGTGCCCTATAATCCACCCAACATAAATATGGGAGTGGTTTCTGTACCCCATAATCCACCCCCCATAAATATGAGAGATGTTTCTGTACACCATAATCCACCCGACATAAATATGGGAGAGGTTTCTGTACCCCATAATCCACCCGACATAAATATGGGAGAGGTTTCTGTACCCCATAATCCACCCGACATAAATATGGGAGAGGTTTCTGTACCCCATAATCCTCCCAACATACATATGGGAGAGGTTTCTGTACCCCATAATCCACGCCCCATAAATATGGGACAGGTTTCTGTACCCCATAATCCACCCGACATAATTATTGGAGAGGTTTCTGTACCCCATAATCCACCCCCATAAATATGGGAAAGGTTTCTGTAACCCATAATTATGGGAGACGTTTCTGTACCCCATAATCCACCCCACATAAATATGGGAGAGGTTCTGTACCCCATAATCCACCCCACATAAATATGGGAGAGGTTTATGTACCCCATATTCCACCCCCCATAAATATGGGAGAGGTTTCTGTACCCCATAATCCACCCCCCATAAATATGGGAGAGGTTTCTTTACCCTTTAATCCAACCCCCATAAATATGGAAGAGGTTTCTGTACCCCTTTATCCACCCGCCATAAATATGGGAGAGGTTTCTGTACCCCATAATCCACGCCCCCCTTAATATTATGGGAGAGGTTTCTGTACCCCATAATCCACCCACATAAATATGGGAGAGGTTTCTGTACCCCATAATCCACCCGACATAAATATGGGAGAGGTTTCTGTACCCCTTAATCCACCCCCCATAAATATGGGAGAGGTTTCTGTACCCCTTAATCCACCCCCCATAAATATGGGAGAGTTTTCTGTACCCCATAATCCACCCCACATAAATATGGGAGAGGTTTCTGTACCCCATAGTCCACCCCACATAAATATGGGAGAGGTTTCTGTGCCCTATAATCCACCCGACATAAATCTGGGAGATGTTTCTGTACCCCATAATCCACCCCCCATAAATATGGGAGAGGTTTCTGTACCCCATAATCCACCCGACACAAATATGGGAGAGGTTTCTGTACCCCATAATCCACCCGACATAAATATGGGAGAGATTTCTGTACCCCATAATCCACCTCCCATAAATATGGGAGAGGTTTCTGTACCCCTTAATCCACCCCACCATAAATATGGGAGAGGTTTCTGTACCCCATAATCCACCACACATAAATATGGGAAAGGTTTCTGTACCCCATAATCCACCCGACATAAATATGGGAGAGGTTTCTGTACCCCATAATCCACCCCCCATAAATATGGGAGAGGTTTCTGTCCCCCATAATCCACCCCACTTAAATATGGGAGAGTTTTCTGTACCCTATAATCCACCCGACATAAATATGGGAGAGGTTTCTGGACCCCATAATCCACGCCCCATAAATATGGGAGTGGTTTCTGTACACCATAATCCACCCGACATCAATATGGGAGAGGTTTCTGTACCCTATAATCCACCCGACATAAATGTGGGAGAGGTTTCTGTACCCCATAATCCACCCCAAATAAATATGCGAGTGGTTTCTGTACCCCATAATCCAATCCCATATATATGGGAAAGGTTTCTGTACCCCATAATCCACCCCCATAATTATGGGAGAGGTTTCTGTACCTCATAATCCACCCCACATAAATATGGGAGAGGTTTCTGTACCCCATAATCCACCCCACATAAATATGGGAGAGGTTTCTGTACCCCATAATCCAGCCCCCAAAAATATGGGAGAGGTTTCTGTACCCCATAATCCACCCCACATAAATATGGGAGAGGTTTCTGTACCCTATAATCCACCCAAAATAAATATGGTAGGGGTTTCTGTACCCCCATAATCCACCCCACATAAACAAGGAAGGTTTCTGTACTACATAATCCACCCCTAAATATGGGAGGTCCTTGTACCCCATATTCCACCCCCCATAAATATGGGAAAGTTTCTGTTCCCCATAATCCACCCCACATATATATGGGAGAGGTTTCTGTACCCCATAATCCACCCCACATAAATATGGGAGAGGTTTCTGTACCCCATAATCCACCCCCCATAAATATGGGAGAGTTTCTGTACCCCATAATCCACCCGACATAATATGGGAGAGGTTTCATTACCTCATAATCCACCCCCCCATAAATATGGGAGAGGTTTCTGTACCCCATAATGCACCCAACATAAATATGGGAGACGTTTCTATGCCCATAATCCACCGACATAAATATGGGAGGTTTCTGTACGCCATAATTCACCCCCATAAATATGGGAATGGTTTCTCTACCCCTTAATCCAACCCCCATATATATGGGAGAGTTTTCTGTACCCCTTTATCCACCCGCCATATATATGGGAGACGTTTTTGTACCCCATAATCCACCCCAAATAAATATGGGAGTAGTTTCTGTACCCCAAAATCCACCCCCATAAATATGGGAAAGGTTTCTGTACCCCATATTCCACACCCCATAATTATGGGAGAGGTTTCTGTACCCCATAATCCACCCCACATAAATATGGGAGAGGTTTCTGTACCCCATAATCCACCCCCATAAATATGGGAGAGGTTTCTGAACCCCATAATCCACCCTCCATAAATATGGGAGAGGTTTCTGTAACCCATAATCCACCCCACATAAATATGGGAGAGGTTTCTGTACCCTATAATCCACCCGACATAAATATGGTAGAGGTTTGTGTACCCCATAATCCACCCCAAATAAATATAGGAGAGGTTTCTCTACCCCATAATCCACCCCAAATAAATATGAGAGAGGTTTCTGTACCCCTTAATCCACCCCCCATAAATATGGGAGAGGTTTTTGTACCCCATAATCCACCCCACATAAATATGAGAGATGTTTCTGTACCCCATAATCCACCCCACATAAATATGGGAGATGTTTCTGTACCCCATAATCCACCCCCCATAAATATGGGAGAGGTTTCTGTACCCCATAATACACCCCACATATATATGGGAGAGGTTTCTATACCCCATAATCCACCCCACATAAATATGGGAGAGGTTTCTGTACCCCATAATCCACCCCCCATAAATATGGGAGAGGTTTCTGTACCCCATAATCCACCCCATAATAGTATGGGAGGGTTTCTGTACCCCTCCACCCCATAAATATGGGAGAGGTTTCTGTACCCCTTTATCCACCCACCATAAATATGGGAGAGGTTTTAGTACCCCTTAATCCACCCCACATAAATATGGGAAAGGTTTCTGTACCCCATAACCTCCCCCCATAATTATGGGAGAGGTTTCTGTACCCCATAATCCACCCCACATAAATATGGGGGAGGTTTCTCTACCCCATAATCCACCCACATAAATATGGGAGAGGTTTCTGTACCCCTTAATCCACCCCCGATAAATATGGGAGAGGTTTCTGTACCCCTTAATCCACCCCCCATAAATATGGGAGAGGTTTCTGTACCCCATAATCCACCCCACAAAAATATGGGAGAGGTTTCTGTACGCCATAATCCACCCCCATAAATATGGGAGAGGTTCCTGTACCCCATAATCCAACCCCCATAAATATGGAAGAGGTTTCTGTACCCCATAATCCACCCACATAAATATGGGAGAGGTTTCTGTACCCCTTAATCCACCCCCCATAAATATGGGAGAGGTTTCTGTACCCCATAAGCTAACCCCATAAATATGGGAGAGGTTTCTGTACCCCTTAATCCACCCCCCATAAATATGGGAGAGTTTTCTGTACCCCATAATCCACCCAACATAAATATGGGAGAG
>NW_024743705.1:0-19637 GCF_018991925.1 Homarus americanus
TGTTATAATCATAGTCGTGGTTGTTATAATCATGGTTGTGGTTATGATCTTAATCGTAGTTGTTATAATCATGGTCGTGGTTGTTATAATCATAGTTGTGGTTGTTATAATCATAGTCATGGTTGTTATAATCATATTTGTGTTTGTTATAATCATGGTCGTGCTTAATATAATCATGGTCGTGGTTGTTATAATCATAGTCGTGGTTGTTTTAATCATAGTCGTAGTTGTTATAATCATATTCGTGGTTGTTATAATCATGGCCGTGGTTGTTATAATCATGATCGTGGTTGTTATAATCATAGTCGTGGTTGTTATAATCATGGTCGTGGTTGGTATAATCATAGTGGTGGTTGTTATAATCGTGGTCGTGGTTGTTATAATCATAGTTGTGGTTGTTATAATCATGGTCGTGGTTGTTATAATCATGGTCGTGGTTGTTATAATCATAGTCGTGGTTGTTATAATCATGGTCGTGGCTGTTATAATCATAGTCGTGGTTGTTATAATCATGGTCGTGGTTGTAATAATCATAGTCGTGGTTGCTATAATCATGATCGTGGTTGTTATAATCATGGTCGTGCTTGTTATAATCATGGTCTTGGTTTTTATAATCATGGTCTTGGTTGTTATAATCATAGTCGTGGTTGTTGTAATCATGGTCGTGGATGTTATAATCATGGTCGTGGTTGTCATAATCATAATCGTGGTTGTTATAATCATGGTCGTGGTTGTTATAATCATGGTCGTGGTTGTTATAATCATGGTCGAGGTTGTTATAATCATGGTCGTGGTTGTTATAATCATAGTCGTGATTGTTATTTTCTTAGTCGTGGTTGTTACAATCATGGTCGTGGTTGTCATATTCATGGACGTGCTTGTTATATTCATGGACGTGCTTGATGAAATCATAGTAAAGGTTGTTATAATCATGGTCGTGGTTGTTATAAGCATGGTCGTGGTTGTTATAAGCATGGTCTTGGTTGTTATAATCATAGTCGTGGTTGTTATAATCATAGTCGTGGTTGTTATAATCATGGTTGTGGTAATGATCATAGCAGTAGTTGTTATGATCATGGTCGTGGGTGTTATAATCATTGTCGTGGTTGTTCTAATCATAGTCGTGGTTGTTATCATCATGGTCGTGGTTGTTATAATCATGGTCGTGGTTGTTATAATCATAGCCATGTTTGTTATAATCATAGTCGTGGTTGTTATAATCATGGTCGTTTTTGTTATAATCATAGTCGTGGTTGTTCTAATCATAGTCGTGGTTGTTATAATCATAGTCGTGGTTGTTATAATCAAGGTCGTTTTTGTTATAATCATAGTCGTGGTTGTTCTAATCATAGTCGTGTTTGTTAAAATCATGGTCGTTGTTGTTATAATCATAGTCGTGGTTGTTATAATCATGGTCGTGGTTGTAATAATCATAGTCGTGGTTGCTATAATCATGGCCGTGGTTGTAATATTAATGTTCGTGCTTGTTATAATCATGGTCTTGGTTGTTATAATCATAGTCGTGGTTGTTATAATCATAGTCTATTTTGTTATAATCATGGTCGTTGTTGTTATAATCATATTCGTGGTTATTATAAACATGGTCGTGGTTGTTATAATCATATTCGTAGTTGTTATAATCATCTTCGTGGTTGTTATAATCATTTTCGTTGTTGTTATAATCATAGTCGTGGTTGTTATAATCATGGTCGTGGTTCGTATAATCATAGTCGTGGTTGTTATATTCATCTTCGTGGTTGTTATAATCATGGTCGTGGTTTTTATAATCATGGTCGGTTTTATAATCATGGTCGTGGTTGTTATAATCTTAGGTCGTGGTTGTTATAATCATGGTCGTGGTTTTTATAATCATAGGCATGGTTGATATAATTATGGTCGTGGTTGTTACAATCATAGTCGTGATTGTTATTATCATAGTCGTGGTTGTTATAATCATGGTCGTGGTTATTATAATCATAGTCGTGGTTGTTATAATCATGGTTGTGGTTATGATCTTAATCGTAGTTGTTATAATCATGGTCGTGGCTGTTATAATCATAGTTGTGGTTGTTATAATCATAGTCATGGTTGTTATAATCATATTTGTGGTTGTTATAATCATGGTCGTGGTTGTTATAATCATGGTCGTGGTTGTTATAATCATAGTCGTGGTTGTTCTAATCGTGGTCGAGGTTGTTATAATCATAGTCGTGGTTGTTATAATCATGGTCGTGGTTGTTATAATCATAGTCGTGGTTGTTATAATCATGGTCGTGGTTGTAATAATCATAGTCGTGGTTGCTATAATCATCTTCGTGGTTGTTATAATCATGGTCATGGTTCTTATAATCATGGTCGTGGTTATTATAATCATGGTCGTGGTTGTTATAATCATAGTCGTGGTTGTTATAATCATGGTTGTGGTTATGATCATAATCGTAGTTGTTAAAATCATGGTCGTGGGTGTTATAATCATTGTCTTGGTTGTTCTAATCATTGACGTGTTTGCAATAATCATGGTCGTGTTTGTTATAATCATGGTTTTGGTTGTTATAATCATCTTCGTGGTTGTTATAATCATGGTCGGTGTTGTTATAATCATAGGCGTGGTTTTTATAATCGTGGTCGTGGTTGTTATAATCATAGTTGTGGTTGTTATAATCATAGTCATGGTTGTTATAATCATATTTGTGGTTGTTATAATCATGGTCGTGGTTGTTATAATCATGGTCGTGGTTGTTATAATCATAGTCGTGGTTGTTATAATCGTGGTCGTGGTTGTTATAATCATAGTCGTGGTTGTTATAATCATGGTCGTGGTTGTTAAAATCATAGTCGTGGTTGTTATAATCATGGTCCTGGTTGTAATAATCATAGTCGTGGTTGCTATAATCATGGCCGTGGTTGGTATAATCATGGTCGTGCTTGTAATAATTATGGTCGTGGTTGTTATAATCCTAGTCGTGGTTGTTATAATCATGGTCGTGGTTGTTATAATCATAGTCGTAGTTGTTATAATCATGGTCGTGGTAGTAATAATCATAGTCGTGGTTGCTATAATGATGGCCGTGGTTGTTATAATCATGGTCGTGCTTGTTATAATCATGGTCTTGTTTGTTAAAATCACAGTCTTGTTTGTCATAATCATAGTCGTGGTTGTTATAATCATAGTCGGGTTTGTTGTAATCTTCATCATGGTTGTTATAATCATAGTAGTGGTTGTTATAATCACAGTCGTGGTTGTTATAATCATCTTCGTGGTTGTTATAATCATGGTCGTGGTTGTTATAATCATGGTCGTGGTTATTTTAATTATGGTCGTGGTTGTTATAATCATAGTCGTGGTTGTTATAATCATGGTTGTGGTTATGATCATAATCGTAGTTGTTAAAATCATGGTCGTGGGTGTTATAATCATTGTCTTGGTTGTTCTAATCATTGACGTGTTTGCAATAATCATGGTCGTGTTTGTTATAATCATGGTTTTGGTTGTTATAATCATCTTCGTGGTTGTTATAATCATGGTCGGTGTTGTTATGATCATAGTCGTGGTTTTTATAATCATGGTCGTGGTTGTTATAATGAGAGTCGTGGTTGTTATAATCATAGTATTGGTTGTTATAATCATGGTCGTTGGTGTTATAATCATGGTCGGGGTTGTTATAATCATAGTCGGGGTTGTTATAATCATCTTCGTGGTTGTTATAATCATGGTCGTGGTTGTTATAATCATGGTCGTTCGTTGTTATAATCATATTCGTGGTTATTATAAACATGGTCGTGGTTGTTATAATTTTAGTCGTGGTTGTTATAATCATGGTCGTGGTTGTTATAATCATAGGTATGGTTGATATTATTATGGTCGTGGTTGTTTCAATCATAGTCGTGATTGATATTATCATACCCGTGGTTGTTATAATCATGGTCGTGTTGTTATAATCATAGTTGTGATTGTTATAATCATGGTTGTGGTTATGATCTTAATCGTAGTTGTTATAATCATGGTCGTGGTTGTTATAATCATAGTTGTGGTTGTTATAATCATAGTCATGGTTGTTATAATCATATTTGTAGTTGTTATAATAATGGTCGTGGTTGTTATAATCATGGTCGTGGTTGTTATAATCATATTAGTGGTTGTTATAATCATTGTCGTGGTTGTTATAATCATGGTCGTGGTTGTTATAATCATGGTCGGTGTTGTTATAATCATGGTCGTGGTTGTTATAATCATGGTCGTGGTTGTTATAATGAGAGTCGTGGTTGTTATAATCATAGATGTTGTTGTTATAATCATGGTCGTTGTTGTTATAATCATGGTCGTGGTTGTTATAATCATAGTCGTGGTTGTTATAGTCATATTCGTGGTTGTTATAATCATGGTCGTGGTTGTTATAATCATGGTCGTTCGTTGTTATAATCATATTCGTGGTTATTATAAACATGGTCGTGGTTGTTATAATCTTGGTCGTAGTTGTTATAATCATGGTCGTTGTTGTTATAATCATAGGTATGGTTGATATAATTATGAATTAAATAGTTTGATTTTACAATCATAGTCGTGATTATTTATTATCATAGTCGGGGTTGTTATAATCATGGTCGTGGATTTATTTATAATCATAGTCGTGATTGTTATAATCATGTGAATTAAGTGGTTATTTATAATCGTTAAGTTGTGATTTGATATAATCGCCAGTCATGGTTATTTATAATCATATTTAATAGTTGTTACAATCATAGTCGTGGTTGTTATAATCATGGTCGTGGTTATGATCATGGTAGTAGTTTTTATAATAATGGTCGTGGGTGTTATAATCATATTCGTGGTTATTATAATCATAGTCGTGGTTGTTATAATCACAGTCGTGGTTGTTATAATCATAGTCGTGGTTATTTATAATCATGGTCGCCCGGTTCTTATAATCATAGTCGTGGTTGTCATAATCGTGGTCATTAGTTGTTATAATCATGATCGGTGGTTATTTATAATCATGGTCGTGGTTGTTATAATCATGGTCGTCGTTCCATTTATAATCATAGTCGTGGTTGTTATAATCATGGTCGTGGTTGTTATAATCATGAATGCATTGCTTGTAATAATCATAGTCATTAGTTACTATAATCATGTGCATGGATTTATTTATAATCATGGTCGTATATAATCATGGTCTTGGTTGTTATAATCATAGTCGTGGTTGTTATAGTATGGTCATTTTATTTATGTAAATACGGTTATAGTTGTTATAATCATTGTCGTGGTTGTTATAATCATCTTCGTGGTTGTTATAATCATGGTCGTGGTTATTATAATCATGGTTGTGGTTGATATAATGATATTCGTGGTTATTATAAACATGGTCGTGGTTGTTATAATCATGGTCGTGTTTTTTATAATCATGGTCGTGGTTGTTATAATGATTGTCGTGGTTATTATAAACATGGTCGTGGTTGTTATATTCATAGTCGTGGTTGTTATAATCATGGTTGTGGTTGTGTTCATAATCGTAGTTGTTATAGTCAGGGTCGTGGGTGTTATAATCATTGTCGCGGTTGTTCTAATCATTGACGTGGTTGTAATAATCATGGTCGTGTTTGTTATAATCATGGTTTTGGTTGTTGTAATCATAGTCGTGGTTGTTATGATCACAGTCGTGGTTGTTGTAATCATGGTCGTGGTTGTTATAATCATGGTCGTGAATGTTATAATCATAGTCGTGGTTTTTATAATCATGTACTTGGTTGTTATAATCATAGTGGTGGTTGTTGTAATCATGGTCGTGGTTGTTATAATCATGGTCGTGGTTGTTATAATCATAGTCGTGGTTTTTTATAATCATGGTCGTGGTTGTTATAAGCATGGTCTTGGTTGTTATAATCATAGTCGTGGATGTTATCATCACAGTCGTGGTTCTTATAATCATGGTGGTGGCTATGATCATAGTCTTAGTTGTTTTAATCATGGTCGTGGTTGTTATAATCATGGTCGTGGTTGTTATAATCATAGGCGCTTTTGTTATAATCATGGTTGTGGTTATGATCTTAATCGTATTTGTTATAATCGTGGTCGTGGTTGTTATAATCATAGTTGTGGTTGTTATAATCAAAGTCATGGTTGTTATAATCATATTTGTGGTTGTTATAATCATGGTCGGGGTTGTTATAATCATAGTCGGGGTTGTTATAATCATCTTCGTGGTTGTTATAATCATGGTCGTGGTTGTTATAATCATGGTCGTTCGTTGTTATAATCATATTCGTGGTTATTATAAACATGGTCGTGGTTGTTATAATTTTAGTCGTGGTTGTTATAATCATGGTCGTGGTTGTTATAATCATAGGTATGGTTGATATTATTATGGTCGTGGTTGTTTCAATCATAGTCGTGATTGATATTATCATACCCGTGGTTGTTATAATCATGGTCGTGTTGTTATAATCATAGTTGTGATTGTTATAATCATGGTTGTGGTTATGATCTTAATCGTAGTTGTTATAATCATGGTCGTGGTTGTTATAATCATAGTTGTGGTTGTTATAATCATAGTCATGGTTGTTATAATCATATTTGTAGTTGTTATAATAATGGTCGTGGTTGTTATAATCATGGTCGTGGTTGTTATAATCATATTAGTGGTTGTTATAATCATTGTCGTGGTTGTTATAATCATGGTCGTGGTTGTTATAATCATGGTCGGTGTTGTTATAATCATGGTCGTGGTTGTTATAATCATGGTCGTGGTTGTTATAATGAGAGTCGTGGTTGTTATAATCATAGATGTTGTTGTTATAATCATGGTCGTTGTTGTTATAATCATGGTCGTGGTTGTTATAATCATAGTCGTGGTTGTTATAGTCATATTCGTGGTTGTTATAATCATGGTCGTGGTTGTTATAATCATGGTCGTTCGTTGTTATAATCATAT
Source organism: Homarus americanus (assembly GCF_018991925.1). Taxonomy (NCBI): domain Eukaryota; kingdom Metazoa; phylum Arthropoda; class Malacostraca; order Decapoda; family Nephropidae; genus Homarus; species Homarus americanus. The sequence continues at coordinate 6,927 of NW_024743705.1, forward strand.
TCGTGGTTATTATAAACATGGTCGTGGTTGTTATAATCATGGTCGTGGTTTTTATAATCATGGTCGTTGTTGTTATAATAATAGTCGTGGTTGTTATAATCATGGTCGGGGTTGTTATAATCATAGGTATGGTTGATATAATTATGGTCGTGGTTGTTACAATCATAGTCGTGATTGTTATTATCATAGTCGGGGTTGTTATAATCATGGTCGTGGTTGTTATAATCATAGTCGTGATTGTTATAATCATGGTCGTGGTTGTTATAATCATAGTTGTGGTTGTTATAATCATAGTCATGGTTGTTATAATCATATTTGTGGTTGTTATAATCATGGTCGTGGTTGTTATAATCATGGTCGTGGGTGTTATAATCATATTCGTGGTTGTTATACTCATAGTCGTGGTTGTTATAATCATATTCGTGGTTGTTATAATCATGGTCGTGGTTGTTATAATCATTGTCGTGGTTGTTATAATCATAGTCGTGGTTGTTATAATCATGGTCGCGGTTGTTATAATCATAGTCGTGGTTGTTATAATCGTGGTCGTGGTTGTTATAATCATAGTCGTGGTTGTTATAATCATGGTCGTGGTTGTTATAATCATGGTCGTCGTTGTTATAATCATAGTCGTGGTTGTTATAATCATGGTCGTGGTTGTTATAATCATGGTCGTGCTTGTAATAATCATAGTCGTGGTTGCTATAATCACGGCCGTGGTTGTTATAATCATGGTCGTGCTTGTTATAATCATGGTCTTGGTTGTTATAATCATAGTCGTGGTTGTTATAATCATGGTCGTGTTTGTTGTAATCTTGGTTATGGTTGTTATAATCATAGTCGTGGTTGTTATAATCATTGTCGTGGTTGTTATAATCATCTTCGTGGTTGTTATAATCATGGTCGTGGTTATTATAATCATGGTTGTGGTTGATATAATGATATTCGTGGTTATTATAAACATGGTCGTGGTTGTTATAATCATGGTCGTGTTTTTTATAATCATGGTCGTGGTTGTTATAATGATTGTCGTGGTTATTATAAACATGGTCGTGATTGTTATATTCATAGTCGTGGTTGTTATAATCATGGTTGTGGTTGTGTTCATAATCGTAGTTGTTATAGTCAGGGTCGTGGGTGTTATAATCATTGTCGCGGTTGTTCTAATCATTGACGTGGTTGTAATAATCATGGTCGTGTTTGTTATAATCATGGTTTTGGTTGTTGTAATCATAGTCGTGGTTGTTATGATCACAGTCGTGGTTGTTGTAATCATGGTCGTGGTTGTTATAATCATGGTCGTGAATGTTATAATCATAGTCGTGGTTTTTATAATCATGTACTTGGTTGTTATAATCATAGTGGTGGTTGTTGTAATCATGGTCGTGGTTGTTATAATCATGGTCGTGGTTGTTATAATCATAGTCGTGGTTTTTTATAATCATGGTCGTGGTTGTTATAAGCATGGTCTTGGTTGTTATAATCATAGTCGTGGATGTTATCATCACAGTCGTGGTTCTTATAATCATGGTGGTGGCTATGATCATAGTCTTAGTTGTTTTAATCATGGTCGTGGTTGTTATAATCATGGTCGTGGTTGTTATAATCATAGGCGCTTTTGTTATAATCATGGTTGTGGTTATGATCTTAATCGTATTTGTTATAATCGTGGTCGTGGTTGTTATAATCATAGTTGTGGTTGTTATAATCAAAGTCATGGTTGTTATAATCATATTTGTGGTTGTTATAATCATGGTCGTGGTTGATATAATCATGGTCGTGGTTGTTATAATCATAGTCGTGGTTGTTATAATCATAGTCGTGGTTGTTATAATCATAGTCGTGGTTGTTATAATCATGGTCGTGGTTGTTATAATCATGGTCGTGGTTGTTATAATCATAGTCGTGGTTGTTATAATCATGGTCGTGGTTGTTATAATCATAGTCGTGGTTGATATAATCATGGCCGTGGTTGTTATAATCCTGGTCGTGCTTGTTATAATCATGGTCGTGGTTTTTATAATCATGGTCTTGGTTGTTATAATCATAGTCGTGGTTGTTGTAATCATGGTCGTGGTTGTTATAATCATGGTCGTGGTTGTTATAATAGTAGCCGAGGTTGTTATAATCATGGTCGTGGTTGTTATAATCATGGTCGTGGTTGTTATAATCATGGTCGTGGTTGTTATAATCATAGTCGTGGTTGTTATAATCATGGTCGTGGTTGTTATAATCATAGTCGTGGTTGTTATAATCATGGTAGTTGTTGTAATAATCATAGTCGTGGTTGCTATAATCATGGCCGTGGTTGTTATAATCATGGTCGTGCTTGCTATAATCATGGTCGTGGTTTTTATAATCATGGTCTTGGTTGTTATAATTATAGTCATGATTGTTGTAATCATGGTCGTGGTTGTTATAATCATGGTCGTGGTTGTTATAATAGTAGTCGTGATTGTTATAATCATGGTCGTGGTTGTTATAATCATGGTCGAGGTTGTTATAATCATGGTCGTGGTTGTTATAATCATAGTCGTGATTGTTATTATCTTAGTCGTGGTTGTTACAATCATGGTCGTGGTTGTTATATTCATGGACGTGCTTGTTATATTCATGGACGTGCTTGATGTAATCATAGTAAAGGTTGTTATAATCATGGTCGTGGTTGTTATAATCATGGTCGTGGTTGTTATAAGGATGGTCTTGGTTGTTATAATCATAGTCGTGGTTGTTATAATCATAGTTGTGGTTGTTATAATCATGGTTGTGGTAATGATCATAGTAGTAGTTGTTATGATGATGGTCGTGGGTGATATAATCATTTTCGTGGTTGTTATAATCATAGCCGTGATTGTTATAATCATAGTCGTGGTTTTATAATTAGGTTCGTGGTTGTTATAATCATGGTCGTGGTTGTTACAATCATAGTCGTGGTTGTTATAATCATGGTCGTGGTTATGATCATGGTCGTTGTTGTTATAATCATGGTCGTGCGTGTTATAATCATCGTCGTGGTTGTTATAATCATAGTCGTAATTGTTATAATCATTGTCGTGGTTATGATCATAGGCGTAGTTTTATAATTAGGTTCGTGGTTGTTATAATCATGGTCGTGGTTGTTACAATCATAGACGTGGTTGTTATAATCATAGTCGTGGTTTTATAATCATGGTCGTGGTTGTTATAATCATGGTCGGTTGTTATAGCCAGTAGTCGGTTGCTATAATCATGGTCCTGGTTGTTATAACTGCGGTCGCAGGTTATAACTGCGGTCGTGGTTGTTATAATCATAGTCGTGTTTGTTATTATCTTTGTCGTGGTTGTTACAATCATGGTCGTGGTTGTTATATTCATGGACGTGCTTGTTATATTCATGGACGTGCTTATTGTAATCATAGTAAAGGTTGTTATAATCATGGTCGTGGTTGTTATAATCATGGTCGTGGTTGTTATAAGCATGGTCTTGGTTGTTATAATCATAGTCGTGGTTGTTATAATCATAGTCGTGGTTGTTATAATCATGGTCGTTGTTGAAATAATCATAGTCGTGGTTGCTATAATCATGGCCGTGGTTGTTATAATCATGGTCGTGCTTGTTATAATCATGGTCTTGGTTTTTATAATCATGGTCTTGGTTGTTTTAATTATAGTCGTGGTTGTTGAAATCATGGTCGTGGTTGTTATAATCATGGTCGTGGTTGTTATAATAGTAGTCGTGGTTGTTATAATCATGGTCGTGGTTGTTATAATCATGGTCGAGGTTGTTATAATCATGGTCGTGGTTGTTATAATCATAGTCGTGATTGTTATTATCTTAGTCGTGGTTGCTACAATCATGGTCGTGGTTGTTATATTCATGGACGTGCTTGTTATATTCATGGACGTGCTTGATGTAATCATTGTAAAGGTTGTTATAATCATGGTCGTGGTTGTTATAATCATGGTCGTGGTTGTTATAAGCATGGTCTTGGTTGTTATAATCATAGTCGTGGTTTTTATAATCATAGTCGTGGTTGTTATAATCATGGTTGTGGTAATGATCATAGTAGTAGTTGTTATGATGATGGTCGTGGGTGTTATAATCATTTTCGTGGTTGTTCTAATCATAGTCGTGGTTGTTATAATCATGGTCGTGGTTGTTATAATCATGGTCGTGGTTGTTATAATCATAGCCGTGGTTGTTATAATCATAGTCGTGGTTGTTATAATCATGGTCGTTGTTGTTATAATCATGGTCGTGGTTCTTATAATCATAGACGTGGCTGTTATATTCATATTTGTGGTTGATATAATCATGGTCGTGGTTGTTATAATCATGGTCATTCGTTGTTATAATCATATTCGTTGTTATTATAAACCTGGTCGTGGTTGTTATAATCATGTTCGTGGTTTTTATAATCGTGGTCGTGGTTTTATAATCATAGTCGTGGTTGTTATAATCATGGTCGTGGTTGATATAATCATGGTCGTGGTTGGTATAATCATAGTCGTGGTTGTTATAATCATGGTCGTGGTTGTTATAATCATAGTCGTGGTTGTTATAATCATGGTCGTGGTTGTAATAATCATAGTCGTGGTTGCTATAATCATGGCCGTGGTTGTTATAATCATGGTCGTGCTTGTTATAATCATGGTCTTGGTTGTTATAATCATAGTCGTGGTTATTATAATCATAGTCGTGGTTGTTGTAACCGTGGTTGTTGTTGTTATAATCATATTCGTGGTTATTATAAACATGGTCGTGGTTGTTATAATCATAGTCGTAGTTGTTATAATCATCTTCGTGGTTGTTATAATCATGGTCGTTGTTGTTATAATCATAGTCGTTGCTGTTATAATCATGGTCGTGGTTGTTATAATGAGAGTCGTGTTTGTGATAATCATAGTCGTGGTTGTTACAATCATGGTCGTTGTTGTTATAATCATGGTCGTGGTTCTTATAATCATAGTCGTGGTTGTTATAATCATAGTCGTTGTTGTTATAATCATGGTCGTGGTTGTTATAATGAGAGTCGTGGTTGTGATAATCATAGTCGTGGTTGTTATAATCATGGTCGTTGTTGTTATAATCATGGTCGTGGTTGGTATAACCATAGTCGTGGTTGTTATAATCATGGTCGTGGTTGTTGTAATCATGGTCGTGGTTATAATCATGGTCGTGGTTGTTATAATCATGGTCGTTAGTTTTATAATCATAGTCGTGGATGTTATAATCATGGTCGTTAGTGTTATAATCATGGTCGTGGCGGTTATAATCATGGTCGTAGCTGTTGGCAACTGGCGAGTATTATTGATATAATTATGGTCGTGGTTGTTACAATCATAGTGGTGATTGTTATTATCATAGTCGTGGTTGTTATAATCATGGTCGTGGCTGTTATAATCATAGTCGTGGTTGTTATAATCATGGTTGTGGTTATGATCTTAATCCTAGTTGTTATAATCATGGTCGTGGTTGTTATAATCATAGTTGTGGTTGTTATAATCAATGTCATGGTTGTTATAATCATATTTGTGGTTGTTATAATCATGGTCATGGTTGTTATAATCATGGTCGTGGTTGTTATAATCATAGTCGTGGTTGTTATAATCGTGGTCGTGGTTGTTATAATCATGGTCGTGGTTGTTATAATCATAGTCGTGGTTGTTATAATCATGGTCGTGGTTGTTATAATCATAGTCGTGGTTGTTATTGTAATGAGACGGATCTCACAACAAGAAGATTACATATAGGTAGAATATTGATAGTATAAGAGTATAAAAGAGAGGAAGACTTTGGTAGCGTGGCCGTGATAGTTATTTACACTTCCCGTATCTTATACGTCAATACACATCTATTACGTCTTAAGGGCGACTTCTCAAACACTGCTTCGTTACAACTCTTTATTAATTACGAACATGACATGGACACATTAATAACACCTTCTATTGAAGTTACTAGGACATTATGTTTACGTTACTAGGACATCATATTACGTTACTAGACACTCTGATTCTCGGACACGAACATGAAATGAATACACTTCCCACGTAAGTAACTCATCCCATGGAAAGCTCTGACAAAAACTCACGTGACCTAGGGGAGGCCTAGCAGGTGGTCCTGGGTTGTCTCTATGGGAGACTGCTTAGCTGGGCGCCGGAGGGAAGTCTCGGTCCTGACCGGAGGCGACCGGAGGCGGCTTGCCTCCGGCCCCTGACTTCTCTCGAGCAGGACTGGGGACGTCGTAGCTGGCACTTCCTCCTTACAAGACACACTCTCTCTCTCTGTCTCTCTCTGCGCGGAGGGAGGACTAGGACGTCCTATATATTGGGAGGCGAGCCGTCAGGTTGAGCTGATCGGGGGGGGGCGGCGAAGGGTCTCCTTACATTTGCCCTCGCTAATGTAGGGTCAGGTCTGGACTTTTTCAGAGACTACAAGTTGTATATTCTGGAGAAATCTTCAGATGGGGCCGTGTGACATGAGAGGCCCTGGTTGATTTGTGGCCCCTTGACTTGGGCTCGAGGGTTACATTTGACCTGGCTAATGTGAGGTCAGGTCTGGACTTCTTCTGCAGTGTAGGTTATTGTGTATATTGGGAGAGAGTCGGCCGGTGCCTTCTTACATGTTTGTTGGGGCCGTGTGACATGGGAGGGGAGCCAGTTGATTTGTAACTCCTTGAGTGGTTGCGAGGGGTACCCTTACATTTGACCCCCCTAATGTCGGGTCAAGTCTGGACTGTTTCTGAGATGTAAGCTGTGGTCTGACAACCCATCACTACACCTCCCGCCAAGACCAAAGCTTTCATGCTCAGAGAACTGATGACACATTTTAAGTAGACAGTAACATCATGTGCAGCATCTAATATAGTCCCTGAGGCGATAATGCATCCTTACATTTTATAAATTATAACCCTAGAGATGTATGTTTTTTTACTGGCATAGTTTGATCTGACAAAGCTTACTATATTATAATCGTGGTCGTAGTTGTAATAATCATAGTCGTGGTTGCTATAATCATGGCCGTGGTTGTTATAATCATGGTCGTGCTTGTTATAATCATAGTCGTGGTTGTTATAATCATAGTCGTGGTTGTTATAATCATGGTCGTGGTTGTTATAATCATAGTCGTGGTTGTTATAATCATGGTCGTGGTAGTAATAATCATAGTCGTGGTTGTTATAATCATAGTCGTGGTTGTTATAATCATGGTCGTGGTTGTTATAATCATGGTCTTCGTTGTTATAATCATAGTCGTGGTTGTTATAATCACAGTCGTGGTTCTTATAATCATGGTGGTGGTTATGATCATAGTCGTAGTTGTTATAATCATGGTCGTGGTTGTTATAATCATGGTCGTGGTTGTTATAATCATAGGCGCGGTTGTTTTAATCATGGTTGTGGTTATGATCATAGTCGTAGTTGTTATAATCATTGTCGTGGGTGTTATAATCATAGTCGTGGGTGTTCTAATAATAGTCGTGGTTGTTACAATCATGGTCGTGGTTGCTATAATCATAGTCGTGGTTGTTATATCCATAATCGTGGTTGTTATAATCATAGTCGTGGTTGTTATAATCATGGTCGTGGTATTTATAATCATGGTCGTGGTTATTATAATCATAGTCGTGGTTGTTATAATTATAGGCGCGGTTGATATAATCATGGTCGTGGTTGTTATAAGCATAGTCTTGATTGTTATTATCATAGTCGTGGTTGTTATTATCATGGTCGTGGTTGTTATATTCATGGACGTGCTTGTTATATTCATGGTCGTGCTTGTTGTAATCATAGTCAGTGTTGTTATAATCATGGTCGTGATTGTTATAATCATAGTCGCGGTTGTTATAGTCATGGTCTTCGTTGTTATAATCATATTCGTGGTTGTTGTAATCATGGTCGTGGTTGTTATAATCATGGTCGTGGTTGTTATAATCATAGTCGTGGTTGTTATAATCATGGTCCTGGTTGCTATAATCATGGTCGTCGTTGTTATAATCATGGTCGAGGTTGTTATAATCATAGTCGTGGTTGTTATAATCATAGGCGCAGTTGATATAATCATGGTCGTGGTTGTTATAATCATAGTCGTGCTTGTTATATTATTGGGCGTGCAAGTTGTAATCATAGTCAAGGTTGTTATAATCATGGTCGTGGTTGTTATAATCATGGTCGTGGGTGTTATAATCATGGTCTTGGTTGTTATATTCATAGTCGTGTTTGTTATAATCATGGTTGTGGTTATGATCATAGTAGTAGTTGTTATAATCATGGTCGTGGGTGTTATAATCATTGTCGTGGTTATTCTAATCATAATCGTGGTTGTAATAATCATGGTCGTGGTTGTTATAATCATGGTCGTGGTTGTTATAATCATAGTCGTGGTTGTTATTATCATAGTCGTGGTTGTTATAATCATAGTCGTGGTTGTTATAACTGGGCGGTCGTGGGCTGTTATAATTGGCGGTTGTGGGTAATGATCATAGTAGTTGTTGCGATGATGGTCGGGTGTTATAATCAGCCGTCGGCTGGTTCTAATCATGTCGTGGTTATAATCATGGTCGTGGCTATAATCTTGGTCGTGGTTGTTATAATCAGCAGCCGTGGTTGTTATAATCATAGTCGTGGTTGTTATATTCATGGTCGTTGTTGTTATAATCATGGTCGTGGTTCTTATAATCATAGACGTGTTTGTTATTTTCATCTTCGTGGTTGTTATAATCATGGTCGTGGTTGTTATAATCTTGGTCGTGTTTGTTATAATCATAGTCGTGGTTCTTATAATCATAGTCGTGGTTGTTATAATTATGGTTGTGGTAATGATCATAGTAGTAGTTGTTATGATGATGGTCGTGGGTGTTATAATCATTGTCGTGGTTGTTCTAATCATAGTCGTGGTTGTTATAATCATGGTCGTGGTTGTTATAATCTTGGTCGTGGTTGTTATAATCATAGCCGTGGTTGTTATAATCATAGTCGTGGTTGTTATATTCATAGTCGTTGTTGTTATAATCATGGTCGTGGTTCTTATAATCATAGACGTGGTTGTTATTTTCATCTTCGTGGTTGTTATAATCATGGTCGTGGTTGATATTATCATGGTCGTGGTTGTTATAATCATAGTCGTGGTTGTTATAATCATGGTCGTGTTTGTTATAATCATGGTTTTGGTTGTTGTAATCATAGTCGTCATTGTTATAATCACAGTTGTGGTTTTTATAATCATGGTCTTGGTTGTTATAATCGTAGTCGTCGTTGTTATAATCATAGTCGTGGTTGTTGTAATCATGGTCGTGGTTGTTATAATCATGGTCGTGAATGTTATAATCATAGTCGTGGTTTTTATAATCATGGTCTAGGTTGTTGTAATCATAGTCGTGGTTGTTGTAATCATGGTCGTGGTTGTTATAATCATAGTCGTGGTTGTTATAATCATGGTCGTGGTTGTTATAATCATGGTCGTGGTTGTTATAATCATAGTCGTGGTTGTTATAATCATGGTCGTTGTTGTAATAATCATAGTCGTGGGCGCGCAATCAAGGCCGTGGTTGTTGTAACCTGGTCGTGCTTTGTTATAACTGGGCGGTCGTGGTTTTATAATCATGGTCTTGGTTGTTGGCAATCATAGTCGGTTGTTGTAATCATGGTCGGCTGTTATTATCATGGTCGTGGTTGCTATAATAGTAGTTGTGGCTGTTATAATCATGGTCGGGTTGTTATAACTGGGCGGTCGAGGTGTTGTTATAATCATGGTCGTGGTTGTTATAACTGCGTCGTGATTGTTATTATCTTTGTCGCCGTTACAATCATGGTCGGGTTATATTCATGGATGTGCTTGTTATATTCATGGACGTGCTTAATGTAATCATTGTAAACGTTGTTATAATCATGGTCGTGGTTGTTATAATCATGGTCGTGGTTGTTATAAGCATGGTCTTGGTTGTTATAATCATATTCGTGGTTCTTATAATCATAGTCGTGGTTGTTATAATCATGGTTGTGGTAATGATCATAGTAGTAGTTGTTATGATGATGATCATGGGTGTTATAATCATTGTCGTGGTTGTTCTAATCATAGTCGTGGTTGTTATAATCATGGTCGTGGTTGTTATAATCATGGTCGTGGTTGTTATAATCATAGCCATGGTTGTTATAATCATAGTCGTGGTTGTTATAATCATGGTCGTTGTTGTTATAATCATGGTCGTGGTTCTTATAATCATAGTCGTGGTTGTTATATTCATCTTCGTGGTTGTTATAACCGCGGTCGTGGTTGTTATAATCATGGCTGTTCGCTGGTTATAATCATATTCGTTGCTATTGGCAACGCGGTCGCGGGTTGTTATAATCATGTTCGTGGTTTTATAATCGTGGTCGTGGGTTTCGGTAATCATAGTCGGTTGTTATAATCATGGTCGTAGCGATATAACTGCTGGCCGGGTTGGTATAATCATAGTCGTGGTTGTTATAATCATGGTCGTGGTTGTTATAATCATAGTCGTGGTTGTTATAATCATGGTCGTGGTTGTAATAATCATAGTCGTGGTTGCTATAATCATGGCCGTGGTTGTTATAATCATGGTCGTGCTTGTTATAATCATGGTCTTGGTTGTTATAATCATAGTCGTGGTTATTATAATCATAGTCGTGGTTGTTGTAACCGTGGTTGTTGTTGTTATAATCATATTCGTGGTTATTATAAACATGGTCGTGGTTGTTATAATCATAGTCGTAGTTGTTATAATCATCTTCGTGGTTGTTATAATCATGGTCGTTGTTGTTATAATCATAGTCGTTGTTGTTATAACTGGCGGTCGTGGCTGTTATAATGAGAAAGTCGTGGGTTTGGTGATAAATCATAATGGGTTGCTTATAATCATGGTCGTTGTTGTTATAATCATGGTCGTGGTTCTTATAATCATAGTCGTGGTTGTTATAATCATAGTCGTTGTTGTTATAATCATGGTCGTGGTTGTTATAATGAGAGTCGTGGTTGTGATAATCATAGTCGTGGTTGTTATAATCATGGTCGTTGTTGTTATAATCATGGTCGTGGTTCTTATAATCATAGTCGTGGTTGTTATAATTATCTTCGTGGTTGTTATAGTCATGGTCGTGGTTGTTATAATCATGGTCGTTCGGTGTTATAATCATATTCGTGGTTATTATAAACATGGCCGTAGTTGTTATAATCATGGTCGTGGTTTTTATAATCTTGGTCGTGGTTGTTATAATTATGTCGTGGTTGTTATAATCATGGTCGTGGTTGTTATAATCATAGGCATGGTTGATATAATTATGGTCGTGGTTGTTACAATCATAGTGGTGATTGTTATTATCATAGTCGTGGTTGTTATAGTCATGGTCGTGGCTGTTATAATCATAGTCGTGGTTGTTATAATCATGGTTGTGGTTATGATCTTAATCCTAGTTGTTATAATCATGGTCGTGGTTGTTATAATCATAGTTGTGGTTGTTATAATCAATGTCATGGTTGTTATAATCATATTTGTGGTTGTTATAATCATGGTCGTGGTTGTTATAATCATGGTCGTGGTTGTTATAATCATGGTCGAGGTTGTTATAATCATGGTCGTGGTAATTATAATCATAGTCGTGATTGTTATCTTTGTCGTGGTTGTTACAATCATGGTCGTGGTTGTTATATTCATGGACGTGCTTGTTATATTCATGGACGTGCTTAATGTAATCATAGTAAACGTTGTTATAATCATGGTCGTGGTTGTTATAATCATGGTCGTGGTTGTTATAAGCATGGTCTTGGTTGTTATAATCATAGTCGTGGTTGTTATAATCATAGTCGTGGTTGTTATAATCATGGTTGTGGTAATGATCATAGTAGTAGTTGTTATGATGATGGTCATGGGTGTTATAATCATTGTCGTGGTTGTTCTAATCATAGTCGTGGTTGTTATAATCATGGTCGTGGTTGTTATAATCATGGTCGTGGTTGTTATAAACATAGCCATGGTTGTTATAATCATAGTCGTGGTTGTTATAATAATGGTCGTTGTTGTTATTATCATGGTCGTGGTTCTTATAATCATAGTCGTGGTTGTTATATTCATCTTCGTGGTTGTTATAATCATGGTCGTGGTTATTATAATCATGGTCGTGGTTGTTATATTCATAGTCGTGGTTGTTATAATCATGGTTGTGGTTGTGATCATAATCGTAGTTGTTATAATCAGGGTCGTGGGTGTTATAATCATTGTCGTGGTTGTTCTAATCATTGACGTGGTTGTAATAATCATGGTCGTGTTTGTTATAATCATGGTTTTGGTTGTTGTAATCATAGTAGTGGTTGTTATAATCACAGTCGTGGTTGTTGTAATCATGGTCGTGGTTGTTATAATCATGGTCGTGAATGTTATAATCATAGTCGTGGTTTTTATAATCATGGTCTTGATTGTTATAATCATAGTGGTGGTTGTTGTAATCATGGTCGTGGTTGTTATAATCATGGTCGTGGTTGTTATAATCATAGTCGTGGTTTTTATAATCATGGTCGTGGTTGTTATAAGCATGGTCTTGGTTGTTATAATCATAGTCGTGGATGTTATCATCACAGTCGTGGTTCTTATAATCATGGTGGTGGCTATGATCATAGTCTTAGTTGTTATAATCATGGTCGTGGTTGTTATAATCATGGTCGTGGTTGTTATAATCATCGGCTCTTTTGTTATAATCATGGTTGTGGTTATGATCTTAATC
>NW_024743706.1:0-3246 GCF_018991925.1 Homarus americanus
CTCACCTCCCAGGTACACCTCTCACACTCCAGGTACTCTTGTGACCTCCTGGTGCCTTCTCTGACACTCCCAGGTACACCTCTGACACTCGCAGGTACACCCTTGACACTCCCAGGCACTCCACTGACACTCCCAGGTACATCTCTGACACTCCCAGGTACACCTCTGACACTGCCAGGTACACCTCTGACAATCCCAGGTACTCCTGTGACACTCCCAGGTACACCTCCGACACTCCCAGGTACACTTCTCACACTCCCAGGTACACCTCCGACACTCCCACGTACACCTCTGACACTCCCAGGTACACCTCTGACACTGCCAGGTACACCTCTGACAATCCCAGGTACTCCTGTGTCACTCCCAGGTACACCTCCGACACTCCCAGGTACAAGTCTGACACTCCCAGGTACACCTTCGATATTCCCAGGTACACCTCCGATATTCCAAGGTACACCTCCGATACTCCCAGGTACACCTTTGAGACTCCCAGGTACTTCACTGACACTCCCTGGTATTCCTCTGACATTCCCAGGTACACCTCTGACACTCCCAGGAACACCTCTGATATTCCCAGGAACACCTCTGACACTCCCAGGTCCGCCTCCAACACTCCCAGGTACAACTCCGACACTCCCAGGTAAACCTCCGATACTCCTAGGTACACCTCTGACACTCCCAAGTACACCTCTGACACTCCTAGGTATTCCTCTGACACTCCCTGGTACACCACTGACACTCCCAGGTACACCTCAAACACTCCCCGGTACACCTCAGACACTCCCAGGTACACCTCTTTCACTCGCTGGTTCTCCCCTAACACTCCCAGGTACACCTCAGACACTCCCAGGTACACCGCAGATACTCCCAGGTACACCTATGACACTCACTGGTACACCTCAGCCACTTCTAGGTACACCTCTCACACTCGCATATACACCTCAGACACTCCCAGGTACTCCTCAGACACTCCCAGGTACACCTAAGACACTCCCAGGCACACCTCTGACACTCCCAGGTACACCGCTGACACTGCCAGGTACACCACTGACACTCCATGTACACCGTCGACACTCCCAGGTACACCTCTGACACTCCGATGTACTCCACTGACACTCCCTGGTACACACCCCTGACACTCCCAGGTACGCCTCAGACACTAACAGGTACACCTCAGACACTCCTAGGTACACCTCTCACACTATTAGGTACACCTCTCACACTCCCAGGTTCTCCTGTGACACTCCCTGGTAATTCTCTGACACTCCCTGGTACACCTCAGACACTTCTAGGTACACCTCTCACACTCGCAGGTACACCTCAGACACTACGAGGTACTCCTCAGACACTCCCAGGTACACCTCAGACACTCCCAGATACACCTCTGACACTCCTAGGTACACCTAAGACACTCCCAGGTACACCTACGACACTCCCAGGTACACCTCTGACACTCCCAGGTACTCCACTGACACTCCTAGGTACTGCTCTGTCACTCCCTAATACACCTCTAACACTCCCAGGTACACCGGTGACACTCCCAGGTACACCGCTGACACTGGCAGGTACACTTCAAACACTGCCAGGTACACCTCCGACACTCCCAGGCACACCTCAGACACTCGCTGGTACACCCATGACACTCCCAGGTACACCTCTAACACTCCCAGGTACACCTCTGACACTTCCAGGTACACCTCAGACATTCCCAGGTACACCCCAGACATTCCCAGGTACACCCCAGACACTCCAGGTACACTTCTCACACTCATAAGGTACACCTCTGGCCTCCCAGGTACACCTCCCCGGCCTCCTGGAGTACACCTCTGGAACTCCGAGGTACACCCCTGACACTCCCAGGTACACCTCTGACACTCCCAGGTACACCTTTGACACTCCCAGGTACACCTCAGACACTCCCAGGTACACTCCAGACACTCGAAGGTACACTTCTCACACTCCCAGGTACACCGACACTCCCAGGTACACCTGACACTCCCTGGTACTACTAAGTACACCTCTGGGAGTGTCAGAGGTGTACTTAGTAGTATCGGAGGTTTACCTCAGGGTATACCTAGGTGTCAGAAAGGCTGCACTGGAATGTCGTGTGCCTGGAATGTCGGGTGTGCCTGGAGTGTCAGAGAGTGCTGAGTGAGGTTCAGGCTACAGGGGTGTCTGTACCTGGGGTATCAGGCCTGGGAGTGTCAGAGGTGTAGCTGGGGTGTCAGAGGTACCTGGGAACAGAGATGCCTCGGAGTTCAGAGGTGTGCCTGCAGTCAAGCTGTCCAGAGGTGCTGTGAAGTGTGCCTGGGAGTGTCTGAGGTATGCCTGGGAATGTCTGAGGTGTGCCTGGGATGTCAGGAAATGCCTGAAGTGTCAGAAGTGCACCTGGGAGTGCTAGAGTGCCTGGGAGTGTCAGGGTGTACCAGCAAGTGTCTGAGGTGTACCTGGGGTATGTGGTCAGAGGTGTACCTGGCAGTGTTTGAAGTGCACCTGCCAGTGTCAGCGGTGTGCCTGGGGTCACCAGCAGGTGTCAGGGGAGTGTCAGGGAGTAAATGCCTGGGGTGTCAGGGTGTACCTGGGAGTGCCAGAAATGCCTGGGAGTGTCAGAGGTGTCTGGGAGTGTCGGACTGTGCCTGGAGTGTCAGAGGTGCTGGAATGTCAGTTGAGTACCTGGGGTGTCAGTGCTGTGAGTGTCAGAGGTGTGCCTGGGAGTTGAGAGATGTACATAGGAGTGTCTGCAGTGCCTGGGTGTCAGAGGTGTACCTTAGTGTCAGGGGTGTGCCAGGGATGTCAGTGGAGTAAGTCTGCCAGAGGTGGCCTGGGAAAATCTGGGAGTGAACTGGGGTGTCAGAGGTGTACCAGGGAATGTCAGTGGGTACCTGGGAGTGTCAGGCACCTGAGTGTCAGAGGTGTGCCTGGGAGTGTCAAGGATACCTGGGAGTGTCGAGGTGCTACCTGTCTGGGTGTACCTGGGAGTATCAGGAGTACCTGGGAGTGTCTGAGGGTGTGCCTGGGGGTGTCAGAGGTGTGCCTGGGGTGTCAGGAGGTGTGCCTGGGAGTGTCAGGGTGTACCAGGGGTGTCAGTGGAGTACCTGGGAGTGTCAGAGGTGTGCCTGGGAGTGTCGAGATGTACATGGAGTGTCAGAGGTGTACCTGGCAGTGTCAGCGGTGTACCTGGTGTCAGAGGTGTGCCTGGGAATGTCGGAGGTGTGCCTGGGTGTTTCTGAGGTGTGCCTGGGAGTG
>NW_024743707.1:0-22751 GCF_018991925.1 Homarus americanus
CCCCCTGTAACTTTCCACTGTCTATGAGTGAGACATGATATGGACACGTGAGCGAGCAACTCACCCAAGAGGGCGAGACCCATAGCTCAGCATTTCTGTAAGCACGCACTGCGATGCCCTTAAGCTTCAGTAACTCGCCTCAACTCGTATCGTAAGGACGTGACCTAACGTTTATCGTACATAAACGCCGTCCCTTTCTCATTCACTCCTAGACAGTGAGACTTACGGTTGATATACACTCAGGAATTATATCTACAACCTTTTATAATAAAACAAAGGAACTACCGTTTGGGTTTCGTTACTTAAAACCCAAATATAAATGTGTGTGAACGGACTGGTTAATTGGACAAGCAGCCGATTCACCATCCCTAAATTAAAGATCACATGATATGAACGTTTGTTGATTTGTATATGTTATAATTATAGGGAAAGTTTTGCTATACAAGTGTCATGACGCAGATGTCTGGCACAGGTGGGACATGTAATGTAGACATATATAAAAAAACGGTCCGACTAATTACCCAAATGTAGCCGCAATGAAGTCAAATAATGGTCCTAGATGAATAAATCGGACTGCCAATCACTTCTCGACTAGTATTTGGTGTCACAAAGTCTCAAAAATATTGGAAAACTTAATTTAAACTGAGTTAATAGATCGAGTGCATGTACCGATAAAACGCTGACCGCCATGTAGTGCATGTACCGATAAAACGCTGACCGCCATGTAACTAGGGGAGACAACTGTTGTCGTTTCTCAGCAAATATTTTTTCTATTCAATTGAATATAATGCTTCACCCTTCAGTTATGTAAACACAAAACAACTAATTTACCTTATGTGTGTTAGGCGGAGGTAGAGTCTCGGTCCTTTTCTTCCAAACTTCGTACCTGTTTCTTCACTTCGTCTTCTTTGCATCTTGAGGTAAAGTGACATAAAAATACTACTCATCTGTGTCGACTACAACACAACACAGACCTTGTTAGTAGAACTGATCCCTAAAGCTGAAAATTTTACTGTAATAAGCCTCAGTGTGTCTCACTACCTGAAGTTGGCACCGTTATACGTTTCCAGCACTGGCGGGGCAGGTGTTAGTACACTACAGAGAACATCTAATATCCTCCCCTGACACATCAAGGCTCATGGGTCAACAAATCACAAATATGTGGTTTATGGACCTGTAATACTCTAGAAACTCAAATTAAAAATAATACTAATAATAATAATAATGATGACATTTAATTCTGGATGTTACGTTAATCAGCTAAGCTCAAACAGGTAACTTGCACTTACCTTAACCATTTCTGAAAAAGAAAATATTGTATTAGATATAGAATGTATGTGCGTCCATTAAACAGGCTGCTTTATGAATCATAGTACTAACACAACCAATATTTAACATCTCTACATAATAAGGATTACAAAACACAATTATGTTGTGGTTGCCGAGGTAGTGGTAAGGCTAACTGAAACAATTTTATTGATGTATTAAACTGCTTAGGAGGCAAATCTAAATCTATCCAAAAGTTATCAAATGTCTTTAGTTTTACCTATACAGTATATGCTGCCCTACAGCTAGCACACGTAAATTGATAAACGACTGAGGATTGCAGGTATGTGGGTATGGTGTCTTTAATTTTAAAGAATTTCTTAATTGAACTCTGGGTTTTAAAGACTAGTCTAAGAGAAATTTGTGGATAGAATTCATTGAAAAGCTTCTTAAGTTTATTTCTAAGGGTGAAACTGAGTGGGCCTGTGTACAGGATGGTGAGATAGAATATTTAGGGACAGTGTGTATTTGAGGCTGTGTGGGACTAAAAAACCTAATTAGGGTTTTGCCAATGTAAGTGTCTGTAAATCTCTTAGGGAAGCCATTATTAAAGAGTAGTTACTTTATGTATTTTAGTTCAATGTCCAAGTGGAAATAGCTTGAACAGATATTGAAGGCTCTGTTGGTAAGAGTACGTACTAGATTATCTTTGTAATGAAGAGGAATAAAAAATGAAAATTTTGAACTCAAACCAGTGAAAGTTGATTTCTGTATAAGGCTGTCTCGAAACTGTTATGAAGACGGTGGATATTAACATCAAGGAATGAAAGAATATTTTCCTTTTCCAATTCACAAGTAAATTTGATGTTGCCATGTTTCGAATTTAAATAATTTAGGAACATAGGGACGTGATCAATTGATCTGAAAATTAAAAAAGTGTCATCAACAAACCGACGATAGAACAAAGGCTTAAATTGGGGGGACATTCGGGAAGCCAAAGCTTCTCGTGGTGACAGAGGAAAGCGTTGGCCAACGTGGGACCTAAAGGTGAACCCATAGCAACACCATCACATTGTTTAAAGCTTTGTTATTAAATAAAAACAAACAATCATTTAAAGCTAGTTTTAAAAATTCTTTAAATCTGTAGGAGGGTGTAGAGATGTGTAGGAGGGTGTAAAGGGTGTGCTGAAGATGTGTAAGGATGGATAGGGATGTGTAGGAGGGTGTAGAGATGTGTAGGAAGGTGTAAAGAGGGTGCCGAAGGTGTGTAAGGATGGATAGGGATGTGTAGGAGGGTGTAGGGATGTGTAGGAGGGTGTACAGATAAATTTATGTAACATATTATCAGTTTTGAAGTGACCATCACTAAGGTTTATTGATTTTAATTCCTTAATCAAACTAGCTTCAACCAGAAGTCTTCCTGTGACACAAGATGATTTGAATACTTCTAAGCTTTTTCCCCCAAGTAATGGGATGATTATTACTCCTAACATGAACCAACAGGGCACTGCTAAGGTGTTGTTTGATTCTGAGCTGCAGTGTTTTTCTTGTCTGTCCTACATAATTACAATTACATTTGCTATTACACTTGCTATTTCTTATTAACATATTGGTAATGGTTGAGTCATACATGAAAACAACATTAATATTTGGCAGCTTTAGGGACCGAACTAACGGGACAAATTCATTACGATAGGGCAGAGTCAGAATATTCTTAAGTGTAGGAATTTGTCGGGTTTGAGAGGAATGAAAGGATTATTTAGCCCTTTTAAAACAACGATCAACAAACACAGAAGGATACCCAAGTTTCTGTGCAATGGAACGAATGTGTTTCAATTCATCGTCAATAAATTCAGTCACAAATACGCAGACATCTTAAGAACATAACAGAAAAAACTTACTTTAAAAAATAAGACAATTTAATTGAAAAATACGTTTATATAATTGGTCCCTTTGTTATTATGATCAAGTAAGCGTTGTAGTTAATATCTAATAAATGTAGTCATTAATTAATTAGAAATTATTTGTTATTATAAGTAATAAGATAATTGATTGATAGATAATAATTGTTAATAATTTAAGTAAAAAATAATAATTATTTCAGTTTTCATTTGACTCAGATGTAAACATGGTGGAGCTTTTGATCCAATAATTCCATTTGTTTATCTCTTAGTTTAGGTCAAGTACAGCCTTGACCCTTAAGACAACTGTGCCTAATGGATTACTCTACGGGACTGTCCATGGATCTTGTTTACGTTACTTGTATCTAACGGGCTTGGTATTGAGGCTGAGAATAAACAACAAGTACTTGGTGGCCCCAGTGCCCTCGTCTCTCCAACAACCTGACACAAATCATTAATGGTTAAAGTTTGATTTTAAAATTAAATAAAACACTAAGTGATACATATCAAAATTTACCTGTTCTCCGTGATTCGTTTTCCGATAATATCAAAGCTTTCCTGAGACTTTTACCACCCCGAAGCGACCAGCCTACAGACTACATATCGTGACCTCAGTAAATCCAGAACATTTTTACTCATCTCAAACACCTGAACACTCCGTTAAACTACAGCTACATTCAAGTCACATTCTAAAAATAATCGACAAAAACTGAGTTCAAAGTGTGCCCCTGTAGTAAGTTATAATCATTACTTTAACAACACACACCGGTTTTTAAGACCAAACTAATAATTAGTTGGATGAGGAAGAAACTCGCTCTGTTGAACAAGCCGTGGTTACACCTCAGCCACCGTAGCGACCTTCATCCCTTCAGTTAAATATATCAACTTTCTATAAAGAAACTCACTCGTTAACCATAGGTGTAGCGGTCAATAAAATCTCACAGACTTAATGTTTGCCGGAAGGATAGTAATTCAACGAAAAATTCCATAATCACAGCCCGTTTCATCGTCCTTAGATAATCATAAATTTGTCTAATGTAAAATTGTGATTATTATCCATTCATAACCTTCATGTCCATAAACCTAATAGGCAGGGACGGTTTTTCGTTATACACGAGTCAAAACCCCAACAAAACCAGGCCTAAACCTACTGTGTGTGTTGGTAAGGTTTAATGTTAGATTTTCTTAATGTTTCTCAATGTAAAGTGTACTGATATGATATTGTATTTGATGTTGTTGCTAGGGGTAGCGGCGAGTCAGACGTATTAACCCATAACAATTTTAATAGCTCTGTGTGCCATATTGTATTTGATGTTGTTGCTAGGGGTAGCGGCGAGTCAGACGTATTAACCCATAACAATTTTAATAGCTCTGTGTGCCAATTGTAATAGATGGCATAACACTAACCATACCTAACCAAACCAAAGTTTTAATCATACCTTAATTTAAATTCCTGGCGGAGGGTGAATCAGGTCCTGGCGGAGGGTGAATCAAGTCCTGGTGTAGTTAACTGTGGTGAATACTCTTGTAGTTCCCACATGTTTTAATTGACTTCACTTCAAAAAGGACACTTGGAAAATTCACTACGGTACCTCGTCGTACTTTTAATGTTCACTAGAAAAAGGGGATTCCATGCGTAAATTTTTCTTTAACCTTCAATTAGGTTCACTACCTCCGTTAACACTATTTATTTCCATTAATCCAATCAAGTTATGGGCCCATAACACTTCACTTGGCATCAGTGACAAATATCCTCTAATCTCATTGAGTCACGTCAGGTCACTTCACCTTTTAACCAATATTTCCCATATATTAACACAACACTTCACGTCCAGCACTTCACAACACCGAACACTACAACACTTCACGTTACGAGTCCTCCAGCACTTCACAACACCGAACACTTCCACTTATATCAGTATATAACACCGAAAGAGTATCAAGTTTGTAAGGAAATTGTCAATTAGGTTCACTACCTCCGTTAACACTATTTATTTCCATTAATCCAATCAAGTTATGGGCCCATAACACTTCACTTGGCATCAGTGACAAATATCCTCTAATCTCATTGAGTCACGTCAGGTCACTTCACCTTTTAACCAATATTTCCCATATATTAACACAACACTTCACGTCCAGCACTTCACAACACCGAACACTACAACACTTCACGTTACGAGTCCTCCAGCACTTCACAACACCGAACACTTCCACTTATATCAGTATATAACACCGAAAGAGTATCAAGTTTGTAAGGAAATTGTCAAAAATGAAGGAATAATCCACACGTCCATCTTGATCACGACCCGGAGACGAACAGCGAGTCAGATAGTGGCTGTCAGCTGCCCCATACATGTTGCCATATCGCCAAAATTTATTTATTTTTAATTCTCTATCGTATAAATCGTTGTTGATGTTAGAATAATGACGTATATCAATTATATTCTAATTTATCTTATTACTCTAAAATAAAACCTTGGTGACCTTTATTGGAAGTAATAAATAAACTAACGAGCGAACTATCAAACAAGCACTGGAACGACTCTTTACGGTACTTAAACAACAATTCAATAATTATCTTATCACTAATATATTACCGTTACTATGCGAGATTTAAATTACTTTGTAGCAGATTTTAACGAAGACGAAAACAAATAAATAAAATCAAATCAATAAATTAAACACGAAAATGGTCGTAAGTCAAGAGAGGCAGTCCACACACCACCTCCTCCTAGGGCCTACGAAAAATAAAACGAGAACTTTTCTTCCCCTTTTTCTACAGGTTTATGTTCATTTATGTTCATATTTACAGAAGAGCGAAAAAAATACTGGTACTTATAACTAAATTAAGAAGTTGTGTCAATTTTATTAGTTAATATGATATTATGTCATTTGTTGCCACCCAAAGAATTTTGATAATTTTACGGTTGCAATCAGTAGTTTTGATCATTCTAAAACACTTTTATTATATGGCATTTCTGTCAAAAATTAAGTACTGTATAAGTGAGATATTTTAGTTGCTGGTTTGTTAACCAACCAGATCTTGGTATAGTGCATGGGTTAGGTTAAGTTGGAGTAGGTTAGGTTAGGTTTTCCTAAATTAATTATATACTCTATATCTAATACATACAGTGCACATATATACTAAATACAAATTAATTAAATACACTGTACACGCTTGTCCGAGATGTCCGTAGGAAATGTCAAATTTTCCCCTAAAATCAAAACTTTTTAATTTCTAAATTTGTACCAAAAAATTTCAAACAATAGAATCAAATCTATATAACATTTTACATCCATCAAGCATAATTTCAACTTCCAAATGCTTGGTGGTAACAAGTGAAATTTTACCATTAATACTACATCATCCACAGAACAACTGTGGATAATATAAATCAAATATAAACACAGTACTCTGGTACTAAGGGACTCCACCACCACTACCCAATAATGGCTCAGTACAAGTTATGAAGGTGTTATTTGACTGTGCTGGCTGGCCAAATATCCAAAGGGTATTTGACCGTTAGCTGCGGAGATTGTCTATGATTTTAATGGGATTGTGGACAGGATGGCTGTGGGCATTATTACACTAGTCATTAATGCTTAATCATTATCTCCCTTGTGATACTCCAAGATGTCCCACTTCTCTTATGGACATATAATTGGGTTAGGTTAGATAAACATTTTTTAGTCTATACCTAAACTGTATCATAACTGTTAAACGTTGAGCTGTTGGTTAATAGATTTATAATTTAATCATGTTCTATCTTCCTTTACGTGTTCCTATCTCTACTGTGTTACAATAGTTTAAAGTTATCAATAAAATAATATGTAGTATGTTCTGGGGCCACAACAACCTTAGAACCTTCAAGATATTATATTATATTTATAATTTGTTAGTCAAATTGATACAGTAAAACCATTGCTAAATATATTGAATAATAATTATTGGCATACAATAATATGATATATAAGTGAGGGTAAAATAGTGCTATAAGCCGTGCCTACACAGCAAGTCTCTTACCTCCTCACAACTATTATAAGGCTCTCTCTCTCTTCCACCACCATAATCCCTGCACACTTATCATTCATACTAAAACACAAATGAGTCCTCACAACACAATATTACACCAACACAAACCAATTTTCTTCACAATATTTTTCTCCACTTTGTTTACATGGAGGAGGCCATGACACACGGCTCCCTCTCACGGTCTATAAAAGGAACATCTTTTACAATAAATTTAGTTTTTAAATGATCTAACAATTATAAAAATATTCTATGATATTATTAATTATCTTAAATTGTGTAAATTTTGTCACTGTGTGTACTTTGGCAATAATGCCTTGATAACTTTATATAAGGCCTCCCTCCAGCAGGGACCATTCCCACACTCCCTAATAAAAAACGCACTTTGAAATTTGTTTCTTCCATCTATCTTGCATTCTTTCCTTGTGGTTTTGATGAGAGGAAGAAGAAGAATAAAAAGGATTGTGTTTTGATGAGAGGAAGGAGAATAAAAAGGATTGTGCTTTAATAAGAGGAAGGTTTTAGGGGTAACTATTATATTTGATCACAGAAAACGTTCCTGGGGAAACTATTATATTTGATTAGTGAACTTTGAGAAAAACGCAAGCGTTAAGTCGCAGCCAATATAATAATTATTGACCTCATAGACCAATTTTATGATTTTCCTATTAAACTAGGTTATATATTGACAGTCTTGATCTGTCCTTCACTGTCGACAAGAGTATTGAAGTAGTTAGGTTGGTTGGTGATATAGAGATGAACCATTAGCCCTGAGGGTGTTTTCTTGGGGCTGTAGTGGATTTCTCCCCAACAAACTGTTTGTCGCTGAGTAGCCGACCCCACGAATTCCCCAGTGTGTGCCTCGTGGTCTGGGTCAACCAGAGCCGCCATACATACATCACGGAGCGGGGGTCAACTACTAAGCCACGCCAACCCCCGCTATTTATGACCTGACCTCGTGGTCATCTCTCTCTTAATACCTCCACCAACCAGCCAGTAACACCTTCTCCTCCTCCGCCTGGCTGGTGGTACTCGCTCCCGCCGGCGAGCATGGCGACCCACAGGCTGGTCCTCCTCTGAGCATCCTCACCAACCAGCTCTCTCTACCCAACGCTTGTAACCATGCTGCCTTCCCAGCACCAAGCTGCATTGTACATCCAATACAACATGTATACAGAGAGCACATTGTGAGTTTCCTTTCTCCATTCCATCCTGAGTGTGAACCAAACATCTCATACCCCACAGGGCTTTTTATGTTAGGGGAGTCCCTCCATGATCCTTGTGTCACTAGAAGGATGATCCCCATCTTTTTTTTCTAGTTTTTATTGTGGGTTTTTATTATAGTTTTGGTAATATTGGATATTTTTGTTATTTCTCAATATATTTCTATTTTGGTTTATTTATTTTGTTTAATTTGTATTTGCTAATTACTAGTTAAAAATAAATAAAAATTTACCAATTGTTCACTCAATTATTTAAATAAATGTATAAGCATTTAATATTTAAGAGTGTCACTTTGGTAAGGGAAACTATGTCAAGTCCTGTAAGTGTATTTTACTCTCTCCTCTTTGTCACAGATCGTCTTCTTACTTCACACTCTAGTGCCTTATATTTCCTCTTGAATTATTCTAAAGGTATAAACTATTTACTGTGTTATTACCGTACATATGGTGGTCCTGTACATCAGTTGCAACATTAATGAGGGACATCTGTACTGTACTGTAATATACTGCACTGTACATCATATGTAACATTAACGAAGGATATCTGTACTGTACAGTTCTGTACTGAACTGTACTATATATATATATATATATATATATATATATATATATATATATATATATATATATATATATATATATATATATATATATATATATATATATATATATATTTCATGTAAATCCACAATGACAACGTGGATAAGATAAATCTTGATAAAATCACACGGGAAGATGGAAACAACGGAGTACCTTAGCTTTCGTCTTTATTCAAGACATCTTCAGAGGCAACTGGATTACATGGACAGAGAGAGGCTTAAATATACAGGGTGACCTAAAAACATGAGGTCAGGTCAAAATGATGACATCCACTAATCCCCACACCAACACACACGTAGAGGAGCTTAAGAGAAGGGAGGTGACGTGACTAGCCAAGTCAGGTCAGAAAAAAGGGACCCACAAAATAACTATCATACATCTACATCAAAGGTTTTCAAAGCATTTTTAACCTTGGGCCACTGACAAATAAATTTATGTAACATATTATCAGTTTTG
This sequence comes from Homarus americanus, assembly GCF_018991925.1. Lineage (NCBI taxonomy): Eukaryota > Metazoa > Arthropoda > Malacostraca > Decapoda > Nephropidae > Homarus > Homarus americanus. Next base: position 9,477 of record NW_024743707.1, read on the forward strand.
AACTGACCATCACTAAGGTTTATTGATTTTAATTCCTTAATCAAACTAGCTTCAACAAGAAGTCTTTCTGTGACACAAGATGATTTGAATACTTCTAAGCTTTTTCCCCAAGCAATGGGGTGATTATTATTCATAACATGAACAAACAAGGCACTGCTTTCAGATGCAGTTCTGATATTATACTTATGTTGTTTGATTCTGAGCTGCAGTGTTTTTCCTGTCTGACCTACATAATTACAATTACATTTGCTACATGGAATACAATAAACACTACCATTTACATTCAAACATGGGCTATTCCTTATTAACATATTGGTAATGGTGGAGTCATACTTGAAAACAACATTAATATTTAGAAGCTTGAGGGACCGAACTAACGGGACAAATTCATTACGATAGGGCAGAGTCAAAATATTCTTAAGTGTAGGAACTTGTCTGGTTTGAGAGGAATGAAAGGATTTTTTAGCCCTTTTAAAACAACGACCAACAAACACAGAAGGGTACCCAAGTTTATGTGCAATAGAACGAATGTGTTTCAATTCATCGTCAATAAATTCAGAGTCACAAATACGCAGACATCTTAAAAACATAACAGAAAAAACTGACATTTTGGTAGACTCAAGGTGATTCGATAAAAAGTGAATGAAACTGTCTACCTGTGTGGGCTTTCTATATACCTTAAATTTATAGTTTTGAATAAAGACGAAAGCTAAGGTACTCCGTTGTTTCCATCTTCCCGGTTGGCCTGTGCATGGCAGCTCCTGTCGAGTTACTACCACTCTCTATCCTCCATGAATCTATCTAGTCTCCTTTTAAAACTTTCCAGCGTTCCAGCACTTACAACAAAGTTGCTAAGCTTGTTCCACTCGTCCACCACCCTATTTGTGAACCAGTTCCTTCCTATCTCCCTCCTAAACCTAAACTTATCCAACTTAAATCTGTTGCTTCGAGTCCTATCCTGCTCGGATATTATAAGAACTTTATCTATATCCCCTTTATTGATTCCTTTCACCCACTTAAATACTTCTATCATATCTCCCCGTACTCTTCGTCTTTCTAGGGAATGCAAGTTAAGTTTCTTTAACCTATCCTGATATGGAAGGTTTCTAAGTCCCGGAATCATTTTCGTCATTCTTCGCTGCACCAACTCTAGTGAATTGATATCCATTCTATAATAGGGGCACCAGAACTGAACCACATAATCGAGGTGCGGCCTGACTAGCGCAAGATATAGTTGCAATAAGACCCTCTGCACTCTTGTAACTTACACTTCTAGATATAAAACCAAATACTGTTTGCCTTATTTTGAACATTAAGGCACCGTTTTCTAGGCCGTAGGTCCGGGCTTACAAGTACCCCTAGGTCTCTTTCACAAGTCGACTTTTCTAGGTTGATGTCAAGGCTGTATACATTGACAGTATTTGTTCTTCCAATATTAAGTACGCTGCACTTGCTGGTGTTGAATTTCATTTGCCATTTTTCAGACCACCCCTGCAGTTTTAGATCCTCCTGTAATGAATTTGCATCCTGCCCTGAAATAATCTGCCGCCCTATTTTGGTGTCATCCGCAAACTTGCTTATGTCAAGACAGCTGAGGCAGACAAGTTCCTCTCCCTCTGGTTCATCTATATTCTGTCTGAACCTGTACACACTTCTAGTGAGTATTGCTGTACTGTGTGGTTATGAGGGCCTGAACTGTCACCATTTATGAGGGCCTCTGTGTGCCAGTAACAATTCCTTTTACTCTTATACTTATCACCATTGGTAGCGTGACGATAGGAGGCTCGTGGGTAGGTGTAATGATAGTATCAAGCAATAGGGAAGAAATAACGGTAAATACTGTAGGTAAATAATAGACACAATTATACAAATACAAAGTTTATTTAAACATGAATATGAAATTAGAAGAAAGAATTTATTTGTACTAACAGACGAAATCTAGTACTAGGCCCTCAGGCTCAACATACTCACACCATTACTGGGTGGACACATTCAATAACACTTCCAACCCTACTGGGTGGACATACTCAATAACACAACTATTATAGTCACTTAGCACCATAAATACTAGGGCAACTGCCACTACAACACTCAGTCGTCAGGTGTGTTACTCAAGCAACAGCCATGGGGGCCAGCCACCATGGAGTACTATCCGACGAACTCTGGAGATCCCAGTGGATTAATTCCACCACCCAAATAGCCCTACTGAGTGAGACACTCATCCACCAATGATGGGGGCTGGTAGTGGTGTGTGGCTTGGTGATCCGGCGTCACCTCGTGGACCGAGCGTTAGGGCCAGACGAGCCAGCTATGGGGGCCATAGGTAGTCTGAAGTGTCTGACGGCCGGGTCTCACGAAGGTAACTGATCCTACTGGACCTCGGACATCTCCCCAGACATAGTGGATACAACATCCACGCTACAGACACGGCCTAGGCTGCGTTAGGGACCTGTATGGATGAAGGGATGGGCATACTAACCGGTGACAACAACATCACGTTTCAGGGGACGTTAAAGACGTAAATATGACTTCACTCAGAACATATCAACTACGTTACTGTAACGCTTGCACAAGCAACTATTAATTGGGTCAAATCACTTAAAGAAGGGCGAATTACAACACAGAGTGGAATGGCATACCTGTATGGATGAAGGGACGGGCACTTACTAACGGTAGAAATGCCCGCGGCGCCCTCACTCAAACTAGGCCAGGGAGTCCACCTACTCCTATTCTGATGAATTAATTTACGGTACACTCTGACGTTGAAATTGAGACTATGAACTCATTTTCATTCTCGACTATTATCTTCACTAACAATGCTCTGACTCAGCTATCAAAAGCAAAATTAAATTGATTACAAAGGGTTGGATGGCAACAGGTCCCAGCATACAGCGTCTGCTACTAAATCCGCGGATTATATTCCAAGCTCCCATAGACAAGGATGGGGGAAACAGAGAAAACGGGGGACGTTTCCACTGGGGGACTCAGAAGGTTTTGTGGACGTTTGAGCGTAATATGAATCCTTAAGGTTTTCCGGTTAGCTCTTATCATGACCATTACAAAGCTTCCCCCTTCCCCAAGGCCCCTGATTGAGTATAACAAAGGCCCCTGATCGAGTATAACAAAGGCCCTGATCGAGTATAACAAAGCCCCCTGAAAGAGTATAACAAAGTCCCCTGATCGAGTATGACAAAGGCCCCTGATCGAGTATAACAAAGTCCCCTAATCTAGTATAACAAAGGCCCCTGATCGAGTATAACAAAGGCCCCTGATCGAGTATCACACAGGCCCCTCATCGAGTATAACAAAGGCCCCTGATCTAGTATAACAAAGTCCCCTGATCTAGTATAACAAAGTCCCTTGATCGAGTATAACAAAGGCCCCTGATCGAGTTTAACAAAGGCCCCTTATCGAGTATAACAAAGTCCCCTGATCTAGTATAACAAAGGCCCCTGATCGAGTATAACAAAGTCCCCTGACTGGGAGATCTGTAACGGTTTTCTGCAGCGGACTTGGGCCGCGATCCCACTGGTGCACTTGCACCATTGGCTATTTCTCCTTGATCTTCCTTCTTTTTCGCTCTGGCCTGGGGACCTGCACCCTAGAGGTGTATTCGTCCTTGGGTCCCCCCTGTAACTGTTCACCTCCACTGTAGGAGATTGTGAACACGAAAGGGGGGTAGGAGCAGAACTCCCCCCTCCGCCGAGCCTTCCTGGGAAACCGTGATCGTGCGTGTTCCACCTGGGAAGGGGGTCGCAATCCTGAATCCTTACCCCCCCCCCCCAATTAGATACACTAGCTCACGCCTATAAGTGAGCATTCAGTAACACTAGGGAAGTAGGATCCCCTGACGGGGCTTTCGGGACAGTGTTGCGGGAACCACTCTCCGACCACTCGACCAACAAGTGGCGGTGGGGAGTGTTGTAATTCTTGTAACAAACTCTGTCCTGGAATAGGTAGGTCTCAAGTCTGAAATCACGCAAGGGTGGCATGTCCACCACACACCCTCTAGAATGAGGGCACACCGGATACGGATACGCTCCCATGAAGGGGGCGTGACTGACGGAAGAAAAAATGAATTAGCAAGACTCCTTACTACAACACTACTGATCAAAATTTCCAACCTTATCACGACCAAGGACTCCTTCATCGCCCTGTGCCTGACTGAGAATGATGTTGACCAACTCCTATCGAACGACAGCACAAGGAAACTGAAGTCCGCGAAATTCGAAGTTGCAATCCCTCCTCAACTCCGAGCGAGGAAGTCGATCGTGATCAAAAAATTAGATAAAGCAATCACTGAAGAATCTAGCGAACAGGAATTGGCATCTGATATAGAAGACAAAAATGAATGGGCCAAGGTGGAGGAAGTGGTCAAGCTGCCCAGACTGCCATCCATGCTGAAAATACGGTTCACTGAAATAGCCATGGCCCAAAAAGCAATCCAGGAGGGACTGTGTCTCTCCTACTACCACGTCAGCAGCAGCCAGGTGGAGCAGGAGGAATTCTTCCCCATAACTCCATGCTGGAATTGCTACCAATATTCACACATGGCAACAGACTGCCCTAACAAGGACACCAAGCACTGCTCAGAATGCGGGAATAAGGGGCACACCTTCAGAGAGTGCAAAAACAAAGATAACCCCAAATGCCTAAACTGCGAAGGAGATCACAGAACACTGGCTACTCGCTGCCCCATACGAAAAGCGATAGTCAATCAAAAGAAGGAGAAGGAGAGGGAGAAGACACAGGAACAGCAAAACAAGACATACTCAGCTGTAACCAAACTAACCAGAGAAACGACAAAGATCCTCGAAAAAGTCGCCACACCACCCCCCGCAAACCAACCTATTGTGCTTCAGCTTGGAAATAATCTTTCCGTAAAAATAATGACCTCCATAATCCACGCCCACATCATGAATATAGCCAGACCTGGAACTTTCGCCAAGGCAGCAAGGGACATGTTCGCCGCCAACAACCTGCCAGATATGGAATTCCCAAATGATGTGCCTTCTTCTGAAATCTTCAACTTCATTTACAAATCAGAGAGCACTGAAATTCAAATACCAACAACTCACGAACCATCAACTGACGAACCATCAACTCACGAACCATCAACACAAGAACAGACTACCTCAGGCATACAACCCGAGCCAGCAAGCGAGGAAGAATCAATGGAAGACTCAAGCGAAGATGAAACCACCACAATAACAGAACAAGCCGCCAGAGTCAACACCCCAAAAAAGAACCAAGCAGGAACTAAGGCACCACCTGCTACGGAGAACAAAGACCTAGGGCATGAAACTGGTATCCGATTTTACTCCACTACAGCTCCTCCCATAGTCTCAACAGAAAGACTATTGGCAGAAATAAGGCAAGGCAAGATCAAATACACATACTCAGACAAAAACCTAGATGACACACATATTGAAACACTAATCAAGAAGGGAAGAATCCTCACAAGACAACAGAATAGAAAGAGTTGATCAGTCAACATATAAAAAGATCTGCTTGGGCCTGGACAGGAGGCTGTCAGGGGAGCACCGGTCAGCAAAAATGGCGCAAACCAGCTCTAGACACCAGCCTTCATAATAAATAAGCTAAAAATAATCCAACATAATGTCTTAGCATGGATCCCACAAAGAGCAAGCGAATTGTACAACACATACCGTAACATAGACCCAGATATTATTCTCATCAATTCGCATGGTAAGAAAAACTCAGAAAAAATAAAACTATTTAACTACACAGTATACCAAAAAAACAACCAAGACACACCACATGATGGAATAGCCATAGCCATCAAACGAAACATACAACACAAGATACACGACTCTTTTCAAGAAAACTTTCTGGCGATCGAAATTAACTGCCCAACAGGACCTATTATAATCGGCACCTGTTACCTCCCTCCGAGAAGACCCATATTCCCACTAGCAGACATGCTCAAACTCCTGAGAAGAAACATACCAGCATATTTCTTGGGTGATTTAAATGCTCGACATCGCGTCTTGGGAGACCAGGACAACAACGCCGTGGGCAAGATTTTAAACACATTACTGAGTCACGGCAACGCAATACACCAGGAATTCCCCACATACAATACATCAGAGCAGGTCAACTCGGACATCCAGACATAGTACTAACAAACCAGCATCACCATCTTAACCTGCAAATGGAACCCGGCCCAATAACCACCAGTGACCATCTCCCTATCGTAGCCACACTCTCCACGTCGCCAATACAGATCCCTGCCAGGACGAGATACAGCTACAGCCGGTCCAACTGGGAGGAATTCCAAAAGGAGCTAAGCAACCACCAAATAACCCGGCTAAACAACAAACACACCTCCCAAATAGACAGCACACTGGAGACATGGTACGGAAACGTGATCCAAGCAATGGAACACCACATACCCACGACCACTCACCGCACATTACCACACCCCCAATACTCACATCAATCAAGAATTTTACAGACACAGTTTAGTAACTTATTCAAATTAATCCTAGAACAAGGATGGACGCCAGAATACAGAATACAATATTACACCATACACGAACAACTAAGAGACATGTCCAAAGAAGCATACGTGAATAACTGGGAGAAATTTATAACAGACACAGAAGCAACTTACCACAACCCGAAAAAATTCTGGCGAAAAATTAAAAACCTAATGGGAATCTCAAGCAACGAGTCAAACTACATTTTAAATAGCAACCAAATCAAATTAACTGAACCCAAAGAACAAGAACCTGAATTCAGAAAATACTGGAGCAAAATTTTTCAAATAAGCCAAGAAGACAACCTGAACTTCTGTATGAATACCGAGCAACAAGTAACCAATCACATGACACACACAACCCACATCTGGCAACCAAGTCCCAGCATAGACACAAACGCTCTGGACGATCTTTCCACACTGATCCAACCAATCACCGCAGAGGATATTCAGAAAACAATAATCAGTTTCAAGAATAAGGCCCCGGGCATCAGTAAAATTAACAAACCCATACTCCAGCATCTACCAATCAACATGATACACCAACTCAGAAACATTTTTAATGCAGCACTTGCCTCTGGCTACTTCCCAAGAAAATTTAAAACAGCAAGCATCAGACTTATATCAAAACCAGGCAAATCCCCAATCCAAGTAGCAAATTACAGACCAATCTCTCTCCTAGAAGTACCGGGAAAAATCCTAGAAAAAAAATTAACCGCCGACTGAGAACACACCTCGAATTTGAGGAGAAATACAACCCCAGACAGCATGGATTTAGAAAACATAGAGGAACCCATACAGCCTTAGCCCTAATTTACGAAAACATAGCAAACGCGATGCACAACAACGAGCAATGTAACGTAGTACTAAGGGACGTAGCTAAAGCATTCGGCAAGGTCTGGCACCTAGGACTCAAATACAAAATTACCACCCAAGAACTTCCCAACAACTTTACTTCCTTTCTTTGCAACTTCCTCGACAATAGAGAGGTCAAAATTATCATAGGTAACCACATAGGCCCAAGCATCAAATTATACAGCGGAGTACCACAGGGAAGTAACCTCTCGCCAACACTCTACACAATATATACGGCGGACATGCCACCTCCGGTACACGGGGAATACGTAGCTTATGCTGATGACGTCACCCAAATCATCCAACATCCAGGCAAGGGCAAACAGATGATGGCAAGGATAACAACCCACGCCATCGAGCAAATCAACGAATATGAAAAAAAAATGGAAAATTCAAACCAATACACAGAAACTCATGATAATACATATTGCCAGAAAAAACCCTACACCAATCACAGTCAACAACGTACCTATACAATACTCCAACCAAGGTAAAATTCTGGGACTCACAATAACAAGAACAGGCATAGCAAAACACGTAAAACAACGCAAACAGACTGCCCAATCACAACTCACGAAACTAAGACGATTCAGCAAAATGGACACCAAAATTCAACTACACCTATACAAAGCACTTATCCGCCCACACCTAGAATATCCACCAATACCACTCAACACGAACAGCAAATCCAGTCAACTTAACCTTCAAGCAGTACAAAACAAAGCTATCCGTAGAGCATCAAAGCAACTCCCGCCATACACCACCAAAATACAAGAACTTCACGAATTATTCAATATCGAACCACTGAACATACGTACACACAGCCAAGCACAGAGAGTATGGACCAAACTTGAAGAGATGGAGGACCCATTATTCTCCAAGTTAAATGAAGAAGGAACAACTAAAACACACAGCTGGTGGCCTAAGTGCCTCCATGCTGACATTGCAGAACAAGAACCACTCTACACAAAGAGGTAAACAAATAACACTACCACCGGACAAATAAAAATTAACACCCATTACAATAATGAATATCTAGCTAGCTTAACTCCTCCCCCCTCCCTCCTCAACCTCCCTCCCTGAGCGGACGGGCCTGTGCTGCGCGCGGCCACCACCCAATCATATCAACTCGTCTCCGCTAGGTAGACAGCCCACCTGCTATCTACCCCTCCCCCTCTTCTTCCCGTTTCCACGCTTTACTTCTCTCTCTCTCTCCTCTCCTTTCCCAGTGCAAAGTCATTTGCCACTTTACTTCATTATCATCATCATCATCATCTATCTATTTATCTATCTATCTATCTATCTATAACTAATCAGTGGTAACCACCCAGTAAGGTACGGTAACTACCATTATTGTAGTCGGGAAGAATTTCGTTTATATTTCTCCACGAAAGGTTTGCTTGAGTTAGTGGTTTAGTTAAAAGTATTATATTATTATTAGATTAAAGTAAATGTGTTAGTAATAAAGTATTTTTTATGATATAATTAAGTAAATCAGGAAAACTAAACGAATCGCTGTGATCATTAATTGCTGGGTCGGCTCAATAGATGGCAGGTACTGTGCGTCGTCTGCTTTGTTTACATTTACTATGGTTTGTTTACATATACTATGGCTTGTTTACATATACTATGGTTTGTTTACATCATCTTAAGGGCGAAACTCAAATCCAAACAAACGTGACAATGAGTAATACCATGTTTAAAATGTTTCTCGTATAGTAACGGGTCAGGTCAACAGATGGCGCTGTTAGGCTGATCTAAAACATCACATTTTGTTTATCGATATAGATGGTAACTTTCCCGTCTTTTCTATAAAAGTATTTCTTCATTACGATATAAATTAATTTACCCTAAAATTTGTATTAAATCTTGTATGTTCGATTAAGTTTGGATTTACTTTAATTGTTTCCTTATTCTGATAAACTTTTTGGGGGAAGAAGACTAAACAGATGCGATTGACTGACACGTGGAGCTTCAGTGCCAATACAGACACGGACGGTGGAGGTGTTGTCAGTCGTCTCTCTCACTTGACAGACGCTGTTTATAAAGTGTACTACAGTAAGTGTTATTTTTAGTGTATTTAAGTGGTTAAATTTATATTGTGTAAAGGTCGTTATATTAAAGTTATTTATTTGTGCAGATTTATTTTAAACGGAAATACTTTACAAAATATTAAGATACACGAGTTAATCTATTGTGAACAAGCGTAGGTTAATGGTCGTTAACGCTCTTAATCACATCGACTAATTACTTTAGACAATACTTTACTATTTTGGCTTATGTTTCAGTAACGTTCCTCATACTTGGTGTATGTTTTGGTCTTGTATGTTACAGCAAGTATTTGTTACTCGTAATATTATTGTTAATATTGGTCCATAGGTTCCCGCCATGTTTACCCCAGGATATCCCCACGTAGTAGTCTCCTCCTTATAGGTTAGGTAGGTTGGTTCCTTTGCCTAAATCAATGTTTTTTGTTGGGTATTTTTGGTGTTTTACTCAAATTTAATCTCCATTTTTTTGTAAATTAGCAGCTTGTTAAAAATGAATATGATGTTTTTGTATAAACCTTTAAGGTCAGATTTGAGTAAACGATAAACGTAAAAATACAATTCTCGTACCAAAACCTGAGGACAGCCAATGGACGAATATTTAGTTTTATTTTCTTTACAGATGATTGATCCAGTTACTGTTGTGTCAAAGGCCAGTTTGGTGAATCAGTGGTCGTCAGCGTGGATAGTACAGCACCATATTTATTGAGGTAAGTTTGTTCGATTAGTTTTCGTTAACCACCCATTACACAGAGCTCCCACACACACGTCCCACCACCACGAACAGGAAGGGGTAGTGTGGTCTTGTTCTCCCTCCTGCTGGACCTACGCCCTCCCTCCTGTGTGGTCTTGTTCACCCTGATGCTGGACCTACACCCTCCCTCCTGTGTGGTCTTGTTCTCCCTCCTGCTGGACCTACACCCTCCCTCCTGTGTGGTCTTGTTCTCCCTCCTGCTGGACCTACACCCTCCCTCCTGTGTGGTCTTGTTCTCCCTCCTGCTGGACCTACACCCTCCCTCCTGTGTGTGGTCTTGTTCTCTCCTGCTGACCCACACCCTCCCTCCTGTGTGGTCTTGTTCTCTCTGGATGCTGGACCTACACCTCCCTCCTGTGTGGTCTTGTTCTCCCTGATGCTGGACCTACGCCCCTCCCTCCTGTGTGGTCTTGTTCTCCTGATGTTAATCTACACCTCCTGTGTGGTCTTGTTCTCCTGATGCTGGACCTACACCCTCCTCCTGTGTGGTCTTGTTCTCCCTGATGCTGGACCTACACCCTCCTCCTGTGTGGTCTTGTTCTCCTGGATGCTGGACCCACACCCCTCCCTCCTGTGTGGTCTTGTTCTCCTGATGTTGACCCACACCTCCTGTGTGTGGTCTTGTTCTCCCTGATGCTGACCCATGCACTCCTGTGTGGTCTTGTTCACCTCTGGGATGCTGGCCCTACACCCTCCTCCTGTGTGGTCTTGTTCTCTGATGTTGGACCTACACCCTCCCTCCTGTGTGTGGTCTTGTTCTCCTGATGTTGACCTACACCTCCCTCCCCTGTGTGGTCTTGTTCTCCCCTGGATGCTGGACCTACACCTCCCTCTCCTGTGTGGTCTTGTTCTCCTGATGCTGAGACCCACACTCCCTCCCTGTGTGGTCTTGTTCACTCCTGGATGCTGGACCTACACCTCCTCCTGTGTGGTCTTGTTCTCCTGATGCTGGACCTACACCTCCCCTCCTGTGTGGTCTTGTTCTCCCTGATGCTGGACCTACACCCTCCCTCCTGTGTGTGGTCTTGTCTACCCTGGATGTTGGACCCACCTCCCTCCTGTGTGGTCTTGTTCTCCTGATGCTGGACCTACACCTCCTCCTGTGTGTGGTCTTGTTCACTCCTGGATGCTGGACCTACACCCTCCCTCCTGTGTGGTCTTGTTCTCCTGATGCTGGACCTACACCCCTCCCTCCCGTGTGTGGTCTTGTTCACCCTGATGCTGGACCTACACCCTCCCTCCTGTGTGGTCTTGTTCACCCTGATGCTGGACCTACACCCTCCCTCCTGTGTCGTCTTGTTCTCCCTGATGCTGGACCTACACCCTCCCTCCTGTGTGGTGTTGTTCTCCCTGATGCTGAACCTACACCCTCCCTCCTGTGTGGTCTTGTTCACCCTGATGCTGGACCTACGCCCTCCCTCCTGTGTGGTCTTGTTCACCCTGATGCTGGACCTACACCCTCCCTCCTGTGTGGTCTTGTTCTCCCTGATGCTGGACCTACAACCTCCCTCCTGTGTGGTCTTGTTCACCCTGAGGCTGGACCTACGCCCTCCCTCCTGTGTGGTCTTGTTCACCCTGATGCTGGACCTACACCCTCCCTCCTGTGTGGTCTTGTTCTCCCTGATGCTGGACCTACACCCTCCCTCCTGTGTGGTCTTGTTCTCCCTGATGCTGGACCTACGCCCTCCCTCCTGTGTGGTCTTGTTCTCCCTGCTGCTGGACCCACACCCTCCCTCCTGTCTCGTCTTGTTCTCCCTGATGCTGGACCTACGCCCTCCCTCCTATGTGGTCTTGGTTCTCCCTCCTGCTGGACCTACACCCCTCCCTCCCTGTGTGGTCTTGTTCTCCTGATGCTGGACCTACACCCTCCCTCCTGTGTGGTCTTGTTCACCCTGAGGCTGGACCTACACCCTCCCTCCTGTGTGGTCTTGTTCTCCCTGATGCTGGACCTAAACCCTCCCTCCTGTGTGGTCTTGTTCTCCCTGATGCTGGACCTACGCCCTCCCTCCTGTGTGGTCTTGTTCTCCCTGATGCTGGACCTACACCCTCCCTCCTGTGTGGTCTTGTTCACCCTGATGCTGGACCTACACCCTCCCTCCTGTGTCGTCTTGTTCTCCCTGATGCTGGACCTACACCCTCCATCCTGTGTGGTCTTGTTCTCCCTGATGCTGGACCCTGCACCCCTCCCTCCTGTGTGGTCTTGTTCACCCGATGTGGACCTACACCCTCCCTCCTGTGTGGTCTTGTTCACCTAGTGCTGGACCCTGCCCTCTTTTTGTGTGGTCTGTTCACCCTAATGCTGGACCTACACCCCTCCCTCCTGTGTGGTCTTGTTCACCCTGATGCTGGGCTACAACTCCTCCTGTGTGGTCTTGTTCACCCTGATGCTGGACCTACACCCTCCCTCCTGTGTGGTCTTGTTCACCCTGATGCTGGACCTACTCCCTCCCTCCTGTGTCTTGTTCACCCTGATGCTGGAACTACAACCTCCCTCCTGTGTGGTCTTGTTCACCCCCTGATGCTGGACCCTACACCCTCCCTCTGTGTGGTCTTGTTCTCCCTGATGCTGGACCTACTCCCTCCCTCCTGTGTGGTCTTGTTCTCCCTGATGCTGGACCTACACCCTCCCTCCTGTGTGGTCTTGTTCACCCTGATGCTGGACCTACACCCTCCCTCCTGTGTCGTCTTGTTCTCCCTGATGCTGGACCTACACCCTCCATCCTGTGTGGTCTTGTTCTCCCTGATGCTGGACCTACATCCTCCCTCCTGTGTGGTCTTCTTCTCCCTGATGCTGGACGTACACCCTCCCTCCTGTGTGGTCTTGTTCACCCTGATGCTGGACCTACGCCCTCCCTCCTGTGTGGTCTTGTTCACCCTGATGCTGGACCTACACCCTCCCTCCTCTGTGGTCTTGTTCACCCTGATGCTGGACCTACACCCTCCCTCCTGTGTGGTCTTGTTCTCCCTGATGCTGGACCTACACCCTCCCTCCTGTGTGGTCTTGTTCTCCCTCCTGCTGGACCTATGCCCTCCCTCCTGTGTGGTCTTGTTCTCCCTGATGCTGGACCTACACCCTCCCTCCTGTGTGGTCTTGTTCTCCCTGATGCTGGACCTAC
>NW_024743708.1:0-20178 GCF_018991925.1 Homarus americanus
AAATACCGGGTTCCCTGCCCGCCTCCTAAAATATAGTATAGTCAACTCTCATACTTTCACCTCTTAGAAAGTCCAAATCTGTGTTCTTTCTTCTATGTAAAAAGGACACTGAGTATGTACTCCCCGTTAAGCTGATAAGAACAGATACTACACTTTGATCTTAGCCAAAAGGCATCCTGTTGGTTCCGCTGTCCTTGCTCCACCTGACGTTGATTGTCTCTCCTCCTCCTCCTCCATTGTCGGACATGTCTGGCTACTTTGTGGTTGATCAAGCCTCTCTTTGTTGGGGCAGTATTGCACATCACACTGGAATCGAAAATGGCAAACCCTTTGCTCCTCCCTCATCTGCCTCTTGACGATACATTCGTGATTGCCTGGCCGGGAATTCAGTACAAGATGGCATCCAGCACACAGCTCAGCCAAAAGGCCGAGAAGCAGGTCCCGCAACTAGTACTAAGTATGGAAGTAGCAAAAGAGAGAAATAAGAATATATTTTATTTAAAAGAATGATACAGAGTTTTTTATTTACAATAGTTTGGGTATTCCAGTTATTTGTGACCATTGGCTGACTATCTATTTCATTTTATACATCGTGTTCCTATTCCACTAACTAGAACCTATTCTTTCTTCTATCTTGACTTTGGGTTTATTTCACCCTACATACTGTCTAGCACCTGAGGTATGTTCTATATAAATCATTCTCGACCAGCGAATGGCATCACTTACACACAGTTTCCTGAAGAGGCGCAGGTATCCCTTTGATGCCAGTCTCTTCATCAGCTTCTCGTTCTCCGGGTCGTATGCTCCCAGGGGTCCCACTATGAATGCAGCCACCTTCACCTGCTGGTATTGTCTTCTCATCTCTGCTGCCAGTTCTGCATACTTTTCTTCTTTCCTCAGTCTTGCTTCTTTAAATGCCTCTTGTCCGTTCTCGAATGGGCAGGTGACGTCGATCAGGATCACTTCTCGGTTCTTTTCAATCACCAGGTCTGGACGTCCATTGTCTGGTGCTCCTGGTACTCGTTCATTTGCCGACATGATCTTCCAATGTCGACCTTCTGCGGCTTTTCGTACTCTATCCACCAGGGCATTATGTCGCTTTTGCATGGCTCGAGCGTGTATCATGCAGTGGTTTACTACATGTGGGAGCGTTTCTTCTCTATTGCACCGACGACATCTCCGCTCCCTATTCTGGCCTCGCTTCGCTCCATTGACGGGGAGTAGGTTCAGTCTTGCTCGGTGTATGAAACGCCAGTCTGCGAAGGTTGTATACGCTCCATTTCGAACAAATGCTGATGATGCTCTCTCTTGTGCTATGAGCTTCATCACTTTCCCTTGGTCAGGCTTATTCTGCAGAACTTCATCTCTCATCTGTCGTCGCTGGCTCCGGATGGTTTTGGCTACCTTCCTTCTATCTTTTTCTTCAATGATGGAGTCCGTGCATTTTATCTTGATGTTGTCTCTTCCCTCTGCTATCCAGGAAACCCCCATTCGGCCTGAGGCACATCTGGCTCTAGACCAGATGGTTTGGTGGTCTCCTCCTCGCGTTTGCATCTCTCCCTGTGTTAAGTAAATGCATGCGTCGGTCATGCTTGGCTCCTGTCGTGTTCTCATTGTTGCCACTCGCCGGCATTCTTCTCTGGCTATTTCCCTGACGTCAGGATCCGGTGACGTGAGTAATTTAAATGCGGTATCCACCAGGAAAATGTCAGAGTCTTCTGCCGCGAGTGGGACACCACACGCTCCAGCTTTACTGCTTCCGTATAGGTACTCATTCGACGCTCTTGACGGTAGATGTAGCGTGTTTCAGCATTGTCTTCATTTCGTTGTCCAGGTGTGCCCAGTCTGTTTTCCTCAGTTGCCAAGTCCTCATTGCATGCACTCCTGCCGGGTACATGAATGTCTTGAGTGCATCTATTCTCTGCCACGGTGCTAGCTTGCTTGTCAGTATTTTGGTCCCGAGGTGCATTAGTTCCTCTACTGTTTGGATGTTTGGCAGAAGATGGAACCCAACTGGTCGCCCCAAGAATAGCGTAGCTTCGCCATCGCTCTTCCATTGAATGGGCGTTTCTCCCACATAGATCTGTGTCTGGCGCATTCCTCGAGGTCTTCGTCCAGACTGGTGCAATGATGAGCATTTGCTAGGATTTATGTCCAGTCCCATCCTACTGCATTGTTCTGTTGCTTTGTAGAGGAGTTGCTGTAGATTATCTTGCTGTTTTGTAATGATGGTTATATCGTCTGCATATGCTAAGCATGGGTGCTTGTGTTGTTGGTTCAGTATCATTCCTTCGGCCGCGATTTTACGCAACAGTGGTTCGACCGCTATATTGAACAGGAGACCACTTATTGGGCACCCCTGTTGCACACCGCATTGCACTGGTATCTCTTCTGTTTCTCCTTCCTTTGTTAGGATTCTTGTCGTCTTGCCACTGATGATGTCTCCTGCTACTGCTTCAAAATCCCGTCCCACCCCTATACGGTTGAGCGCTCTTTTGATGAGGTCCAGTGACACTGAGCCAAATGCATTGGTCAAGTCGAGTGCTGCTATGCAGGTATTGCCATTGTTCCGTCGTGCATCGTCCATGTGATGTTGAAGTATGTAGTTGTGTTCTATCACCCCATCACTTGGCATAAATCCTTTCTGTGCAGCGCACAGTACCTCGTTGTCAACGAGCCACCTTCTGAGTCGTGCTGTGAGGCATCCCGTGTACACCTTGTATATTGTGCGGCTCAGTGTTATAGGCCTCCAATTTGAAACGACTTCTGGGTTACCACCTTTTTTGGGTACAAGTATTGTTCTGTATCGTTTCCAGGAGTCTGGTATTCTCTTGGCTCTTAGACACACGTTGAATATGGCTGCCATAACTCGGCAGCTTGGGTCAGCCTTTCTCCAGTTATCATATGATATTCTGTCTTCACCTGGTGACGAATTTTCTGCTGCTGCTAGTTTTGTAAATACTTCCTTCTCTGTGAAGGGCTGCATTTCCATCTCTGGTCTGTCGTCTGGCGGTTCGGGAATGTGCTCCACGGTATTTAGGTCACATTCCTTTTCGACCATCATGTGTTGGAAGTGTTCCTCTATTCTCTCCTTGCTTATTTCACATCTTGCGCCGTTCCTTCGACAATTAGCCGTATTGCACGGCGACGGTTGTATTTGTACAGCCTCTGGATCTGTTTGCAATCATTGACATCGGTGATTTTCCTGGTCGTGTTCTGTCCTTGAGAGATGTTTATCCTGTTTGCCGCTTGGATTGCTACCTCGATCTCAATCAGTACTTCTTCAAATCTTGCCCAGTCCGGGTTCCGCTGGATCTCATACAGTGTGCCCAGAAACGGGTCCAGTATCCATGTCTCCTCAGCTTCATCTCGCTCTTCATTTGGTTCAGGAGTTATGCCAATATGCTCCTGTATGTTGCCTTCACCACTTAGTGTTTGGGTTGCTTCACTTTGCGATAGTGGTGTAAGGGATTCACTGAGATTACTTTGGCTTCCTTCATTTGTTTCTTGACTTTGCATTATCTGTTCCCCTGTTTGGGTACTGTCTCCCCCATGTTGTTCATCAGGGCTTAGAGGTGACAGTGGCATTCTTGGAATGTGCAAGAGGGGTGTCAGGTCCCCTGCGTGCTGTGATTCCTCTCCTGGTGAGGGTTCATTTTGGAGCAGCTGGCTCGGCGTTATAGACCTCAGTCGCGTTTCTTGATCGTCTGGGCTCAGCGGTGACACTGGTGTACTTCTCCCTGAGACGGGGCATGGTGTCTCTGGTCCTTCCACTTCTCCATCCCTGGGTGGGGGGTCCATCTGTGCCTTTCTCGTTGCCCTTGTGTTTCTCTTTGCTGCTGTTGCTCGTCATTCTGTGGCTGCTCCCTCTGCTCGTTATCCCTATTTTCCCCAACTTCCTGTGTGGGCTGGGCGCTTGCTGGATTGCCTTCAGGCTGTTGGTTCCCCTGTCGTTGCTCCGCCTGACGTTGGGTGTCTCTCCTCCTCCGCTGCCGTACATGTGTTGCTGCCTTGTGGTTGTTCACTCCTCTCTTTGTTGGGGCAGAGTAGTGGCAGTATTGCACGTCGCACTGGAAACGAAAATGGGGATCCCTTTGCTCCTCCCTCATCTGCCTGTTGAGGATGCACGTGTGATTGCTTGGCCGGATAGTCAGTACCAGATAGCACCCTGCACACATGTTCATATATTCGTTGATTTTCTTGTTGTGGGCTTCCTTTAGATGTCGGACTAGTGATTGCTTGCAGCCAGACCACCCCGATGATACACATTCCCATGGGCATCCCTGCGTCCTCTCTGTGCATTTGAAGGATGGTGGTGCAGGGAACCATATGGTCAGCATTCGGTTTCTTCTTTCCGGCTGCCGATCCCCGCTCGGGCGGGGGAGAGCATCCATTCCCCCGCCGTCCGTTGAGTCAGAGTCTCCGCCGCTCCCACCGATTTGTACTGGCTCGCCTGTCGCAGGTGTTCCGGCTCTCCATCCCACATCTTCTCCTTCGTTTCTTCCTCTTGGCCCTTCGTCGTCCATCTTGCCTTACCCACACGAACACCCACACACACATGACAACCCCCTTACCAGGGTGTACCCGCACTATCACGGTATTCCTGGAGGATCGGCCGAGAGTTGTGTACCGACCTCCCTTTCGCCATCACAAACCCACTCGATCGCAAGGTGATGGTTTACCGGGGAGGGACTTTGGGACGAATACACTTCTATGAGTGCAGGTCCCTCAGCCAGTACGAAGTAAGGAAGTACAGAGAGGAGGGAATAGCCACGTGTGAGAAGCACCCACGTGGGGTCCCGTGGGACCAGGTTTTGGGGCTTTGCAGGGCACCCCCGGTATGTTTCCTCTCACTGCATGGTATTAGTAATAACCACAGCAATGGAGAAATACCGGGTTCCCTGCTCGCCGCCTAAAACAACAAAGGAGTAAACTCTGTTACTTTCACCCCCAGAAAGTCCAAATCTGTGTTCTTCCTTCCATGCAAAAAGAACCTGATTATGTACTCTCCATTAAGCTGATAAGAAAAGATACTACACTTTGATCTTAGCCAAAAGGCCGAGAAGCAGGTCCCGCAACTAGTACTAAGTATGGAAGTAGCAAAAGAGAGAAATAAGAATATATACTACACTTTGATCTTAGCCAAAAGGCCGAGAAGCAGGTCCCGCAACTAGTACTAAGTATGGAAGTAGCAAAAGAGAGAAATAAGAATATATATACTACACTTTGATCTTAGCCAAAAGGCCGAGAAAGCGATTCCAAAGCTGATGATGATGATGATTATACGGAGAGAAGAGAGCAGTGGCTCTGAGAGTGGGAGAAGGGTATAGTACAAGGTAAAGTTTAGAAGTGGGAAGTAGAGGAGAAGGTTAACAGCAGGTGGGCTATCCACCTTGCGGAGACGGGTTTTTGTCTTCCGTAACTGTGCTGCGTTAGAGGTTCTTGGGGTTAAGGAAGGCCGGTCTCAGCCAAGCTAAGCTAGGTTGTTCTAAGTTGTCCTGAGGGCATATTTTGTTAGGGGGGGGGTCTCTCCAGGTCCTTGTGGCACTGGAGGGATGATCCCCATCTTTTAGTTATTTTTATTGTTATTTTTTATTGTTATTTTGTTGTTATTTTGTATATAGAGGCTCTGGTTCTTCGTTATCATTTTTCCTGCTTCTAGGCCACCATCCGTGCGATGTGTTGTTGTTTTCCTCAATTAGTTGGTTTAGTATGGGATCCTGTTCTTGCTCGATTTTTTCCCATATTACATTTGCTTGGGTGTGTATTCTGGTGTTGAGTGGGTCTATGCCGTGTTCTGTGTGTATGTCTTGTACTGTTTGTGTGTATGGTGGTTGGTGTTTTGCCGCTCTTCTGAGGGCTATATTTTGCACTGCTTGATATTTGAGTTGATTGGTTCTTGAGATTGTGTTCAGAGGTATCGGGGGGTATTCTAAGTGTGGTCTGATCAGTGCTTTGTATAGGTGCAATTGCGTGTTGGTTTCCAATTGGCGGAATCTTTTGAGCTTAGTAAGTTGTGATCTTGCCATAGCTAATCTTTCGTTAATGTGGGGTGTTATTCCGCATCTGGATATCTTGAGTCCTAATGTTTTTCCCCTGGCAGCATATGGTATTTGTTGGTTGTTAACAATAATAGGGCATGGTTTTGTTTTTGCGATGTGAATTATTTGGAGTTTTTGTACATTGGTTTTTATCTTCCATTTACGTTCATAGTCGTTTATTACCTCTATTTCTCTGCATGTTCTAATAGCCATCATTTGTTTGGACTTTCCCGGGTACCTGACTATCTGTGTTACATCGTCTGCGTAAGCTATGTATTCTGATTGACGTGGTTGCGGCATATCTGCCGTGTATACAGTGTATAACGTCGGCGATATATTACTGCCTTGGGGAACTCCGCTATGAAGGATGAAGGTTTGTCCTAGATGGTTGTCGATTATTAATTTGGCCTGTCTGTTATCTAAGAAATTACATAATAGTGCTGTGATATTGGTAGGCATGTCCAATTTGATTATTTTTAACTTCAGTCCTTCATGCCAGACTTTGTCAAATGCTTTTGAAACATCTCTCAGAATTATGTTGCATTGGTCTCTGTTACTTGCAGCATTTGCAATTGATTCATATATTAGAGCTATTGCTGTGTTGGTTCCTCGGTGTTTTCGAAAGCCGTGCTGTCTCGGGTTATATTTGTTTTCTTGGTCTAGAAAATCTCTCAGTCTGTTGTTGATTATTTTTTCCAATATTTTACCAGGTGTTTCCAATAATGATATAGGTCTGTAGTTTTCTGCTTGAGTATGGTTCTTTCCTGCTTTCGGAATGAGTCTGATTTTGGCTAATTTAAATTTGGTAGGGAAAAAGCCAGTTGCAAGTGAGGCATTGTATATATTTTTGAGCTGTTCGATCATAGACTGAGGAATGTTTTGAAGTACGATTTTATTAATTTGGCTTATGCCAGGTGCTTTATTCTTGAAACTTGCTATTGTTTTTGCAATATCATTTTGAGTTAATGGGGTAATTATTGGGTTGTTTATGTCTAATGAGTTGAGGTTGATTTTATTGGTAGGTTTCCATTTCTCTGTGTTCTGGCTCAAATATGTTTTAGTTGCCTGTTCTGTTTCTTGGCAGAAGCTTCTATTGTCTTCGTCATTTATTCTGAATATGTTCTTCCAGAATTCTCTAAATATTGGTTCTTTATCGTGTGGTTCTGTTACCTTTCTACCGTTTTTGTCCTTTATGTAGCTAGTTTCTTCCGAGTTTGTTCCCATTAGGTTTTTTATTTTCTTCCAGAATGCTTTTGGATTTTTGTAGTCTGCTTGTGTGTCCTGGATCAGCTTGTTCCATGTTTCATTGTGTTTGTTCTTGCTTATGTCTTTCAGTTCTTCTTTTAGATTCCTGTATAATATTCTGGTGTCATTGCTCCACCCGTGTGTTTTGGTGTATTCATATAGATTGGTGAATCTAGTTTGGATCATTTTCTCTTCATGTGTTAATTGTGCATGTGGTAATGTACGGTATGTTGTTTTTGGAATGTTGTTTTCCATTGCTGTTGTTACTTCTTTGTACCATGTATCCAGTGAATTATCAATCTCTGTTGTGTCTTTGTTGTGTAGGAGTGTTGGTTCGTTGTTGCTAAGTTCCGATTTAAATTTTTCCCAATTTGCTTTATTGAGTGAAAATCGAAAACGCGCATGCGTGCGTAGTGTCAACAAAGGCTGTAAGAGACTGCTCCTTAAAATTCGTATTTCTGACGAATTCAGAGAGTCTACCAATCCCAGCCTGTGTAGACAACTACAGTAAGACCCAGTTATCAGCACAGTGGCATATATTTTTTTGTTACTTTTGGACTTTGTCATTTTTTGGGGATAAAACATCTGGTCCTACCACCCGATCCCTCTGAGCAAAGTTTTCAAGTTTGCGCATGCGCAGTGTGATAGTGTGACGTCATTACCACTCCACCTGACTGCAGTGTTGCCAACGTGTCCTATGCCCGCCGTTAAACGCTCCCGTTCGTTGGAAACGGCGGCAGTAGGTGACAGTGATGCTGACGACTTTCTTCTTGAAGACACGTCAAAGAAGAAGCAGAAACCTCAGAAGTCAGGGTCTCCAGCAGGGGCCACGGCTCCCCCTTGCACCCCTTCTGGGGCTGTAGAGGGTGGACTCCTGTCATCAGGGTCCCCAAGTGAGCCTACATGTGGCTCAATGACCGACCCTCCGCCGACGATGGACATAGGGGATTCCCTTTGTCTCCCTGCCCCGTCGCGCCTTCGTCGTCTCGCCTTCCCTCGGGACTTGCCTCTGAGCACACGGACGACCTGGTTCTTCCGTCACTGCTCTCCACTTCAGGACTCAACACTTCGCCTCCGCCGAGGTCCCACAGCCGTGATAGTCACCACACAAATGGACGAGACGGTACGCCTGCTCACTCAGGTGGGCTTTCCTGCTCCCCAGGGGGAGGTGATGCTGAAGTTCACCATCATCACCCCAGAAACTCGTCGTACCAAGGTAATGGTTCGCCACGTACCCTGGGAGATCCCTATCGACGATCTTCGCCCTCTTCTCCCACAACTACTGGACATGGAGCGCCGCATCAACCCGGTCTCCAAACATCCATCCAACGAACTCATCGGCTGGTGGGTGGGCCCCCTCCCCCCGAAGGTGAATGTAGGACCAATTCACAACTGTCCTCTCGACCGATTTATCGGAACCCCGAAAATCTGTGGTCGTTGCCAATCGTGGAAACACCGCACCTGGGAGTGCACGAGGATGGTCGCCTGCGGTTTCTGTGCAGGTCCTCACGACACAGTGGAATGCAAATCGAAAATTCAGAACAAAATCCCAGTTATTCCACGGTGCGTCAATTGCCATGGCAGTCACCACGCCTGGAATGCCAATTGCCCACAGCGTCCTGGCACTCGCCCGGGGAAAACTTACCTTGTACCACCGCCCTCGTCTCTGACGAAGCCCCTGTCAACCAAACCTCAATCCTATCCACCACCGCCTCTTCCATCCACCAAGGATTTCCCATTGATCTCCTCTCCTCTACCACCCCTCCATCACCCCTACCACCCATCCTTTCTCCCCTCCCTCCCTCTCCCTACCGTTCTTGGAACAAGGTCGTTGCCGGCCCTGCCACACAGTCACCACCATCTCCTGCCCACCCGGACCCCCGCTGTCTCTCACCAGCACCACCACCTCTTACTCAACTGAACCCTCACCGTCCCTCTCCGTCGCTACCACCACCACATGCCCAGTCGGGCCCTCGGCAATCCTCGCCGCCACCTCCAGCTCATGCACAGGTACACCAAGTTGGTTCTATGGAAACAATCACTCTCCGTCTGGATCGCCACTCCAAGCAAATCAACCTTCTCTCAGCCCAACTCGACTTGTTTGTGAAAACAATTGCGACATTGCAGAAGCAACAACAACTCATTCTGGACACCCTGACCCAACAGGGGCGCACTTTGCAAGCCCTGATGACCCGCCTCCTTCCATCTCCCGAGATGGAGGATCCATCCCTCGCTCTCCCACTCCTCCCTCTCCATTTCTCTCAACAGAATTTGGTACCTCCTCTGGAGCCCTGTCTAGCCCCTCCGACTCATCTCACACCGGAGGCCGTTCCCTCCTCTTCTTACAATGGAACATCCAGGGACTTAGACCTCGCCGGACAGACCTCGCCCAGTTTGTGCTCTCCCATCAAGTAGATGTTGCTCTACTTCAGGAAACCATCACAGACGATGTTACTCCACTCCGCCTCTCTGGCTATTCTGTTTACACCCTGCCTCGGTACCGTGGGCAGGCTCGTGGCCTCCTCACCCTTGTGCGTAACACCATTCCATCTGTTCGTCTCCCTTCACCTGACTCACATGGACCCCCGTCTGAATTACTTTCTGTCTCCCTTACTCTTGGTGACCGGACCCTTCGTGTAGTCAATGTTCATTTCAAGAGTGATTCTCTGGACCCCCAGGTTCTTCACGACCTCCATGATGGGGTTCCCACTATTGTTCTTGGCGACTTTAATGCCCGCCATCCCACTCTTACTCCGGATCATCCCACTCCATGTACCCTTAATGGATCACATCTCTCACAGTTTCTTAATGGGGATGATGATGTTCGCTTTCTTTGTCCTGACGATCCTACTCGCCTCCCCCATAGTTTCCTTGATGTTGGCTTACTATTGAACGGTCATACTTCCTTTCATCCTACCGTCTGCACCGAGCCTGCTCTGTATAGTGACCATCTTGCCGTTACTACCCATCTCAGGCTCTCCTTCTCTGCCCCGACATCAACTCCTTATCGATCCCCTCGCCTTCGTCTCACACAAGATGCTGTTCCTTCCTTTACCCAATACCTTTCTACCTGGGCGGATTCCTATGTTGTCCCTCAGTCCCTTGACTCTTACAGCGCTGATTTTGTTGATGCCGTGTATGACTCTGTCAATCGCGCTACCCCTCCACGCCCTCCCCGTCACCCCAGAAGTGCCACCAACTACTGGTATCGTATCCCTGCCATGAGACATCTCCGGCAGGTAACCCGTGATCTCCACTCTGCCATACGGAGGTCTCGGTCTCCAGAGGACTGGGAAGACTTCAAAAATTGGTGCTCCTTTGCAACTCAGGAGCGCCGTCGGATACGTGAGGCGGACTGGCTATCCTTCACGGGGTCTCTATCGTTCCAGTCGTCACCCTCTTATGTATGGAATCGGATTAATGCTATACGGGGTACTCGACGGAGGCCTCCTCCCCACCCTGACCCCGCCTCCCTTGCCTGCTCTTTAATGGAGGACTGGGCACGAGCTTCCTCCCCTGAGGCACTTCCAGATCCAATGCAGGAGGCAGTGCAGGCCCGCATCGATGCGTCTGAGCCTGTTGTTCGTGCTGCTCTTACCTCCCCTGCCCCCACTGATCATCCCATCACACAGTTCGAGCTTGACAGTGCTCGTCGCTCTAGAAAAGACACCTCTCCTGGGGATGATCAGATAACCTACTCCGTCCTCAACGCCTGTACTAATATTCCTAACGGCCCCTTGCTTGCTCTCTACAATATGTCTTATGAACATGGGGTTCTCCCGTCCAACTGGAAAAATGCCACTATTATCCCCATCCCTAAGCCGGGAGATCCTGGGAAATATCGACCCATTAGTCTTACCTCCTGTGTTTGCAAGATGATGGAGAGGATACTCCATCGTCGCCTTCTTCACACCATAGGCGGCTTCCACAACTCCCTCAATGGTTTCATTCAACATCGCAGCACAGCACACTCCATTGCTTCCTTTTATTGCAATCAGACTGCCCGCGTCTCCGTCTTCCTTGATATCAAGGGAGCCTTTGATACGGCTCAGCCTGCCCTCATTTTAGCTGAACTTGCACGGTTAGGGGTTAAAGGGAGACTTCTACAATGGATCGCCTCTTACCTCACTGGACGTCAGGCCCGGGTTCGCGTTGAAGGCTCTATGTCTCCTGTTCAAGAAATGAACCTCGGCACCCCTCAAGGTGGAGTCCTGAGTCCCACCTTGTTTAACACTCTCATGCACTCCATTGCATCACTCCCGTGGCCGACAGAAGTTGTCCACTCAGGATATGCCGACGATGTCCTCCTCCAAGCCCCTGACTACCTCAGCATGCAGGAAGCCCTTGATCTGGTCTCCAGAGAGTGTGATTCACTTGGTTTCCTTCTTTCAACTGCGAAAACAAAAGCCATGTGGCACGGTCGTGTTGTACCTCCACCCCTTTTCTTATCAGGAACGCCCTTGGACTGGGTTAATGAGACAAAATACCTGGGTGTGTATGTAACTCGCACACGTTGTCAGATCCCTGAAGTCCGCTATCTTCGAGACATATGTTTTCGGCGTCTCGCTCCCCTCTCTACCATGTGCAGGGGTTCCCTTGGTGCCAGCATCCCTGTACTTCTCACCATGTACAAGTCTTTTGTTCGTTCCTGTGTCGACTACGCCGCCCCTGCCCTCGTCAACATTAGTCGGACTGCTGTCAACCGTCTCGAAGTTATCCAGAGGAAAGCTGCTCGTATCATCCTTGGGGCTCCTCAGTGGACACGCTCTACTTCTCTATATAACGAACTTGGTCTTTCCCCCTTACAGGATCGTGTCCAGGAGTTTTACCTAAAAACTGCCGTTTCCATTCTACGGGATCCTAGGGGCAACTATGTCCAAACCAACTTGACTACTGCTGTCCGAGACCGACCTCCATCTAGAAGACAGTGGCGAGGGTCACTCATCCGAGCCCTTCAGGAACACGACCTCCTGCCTGATATTGTTGTCACCCCTGCTGTTGGTTCGTCTCCTTCTCCCTGGCTGGATTTTCAACCTGAAGTGATTGCCCTCGGTGGACCGCTCCCGAAATCCCAGGTGAACCCTGTTATTCTCTGCAAATACCACCTCTCCAGGATCGCTCACTGGTCCCCAGGTAGGGTCGTCCTCTACACTGATGGTTCTGTTGACCCCGCTACAGGTAGGGCCGGGGCTGGTGTCTACATCTCCCGTCCTCATGCCCCTGAGCCTATCAAACTGTCTCTCAGAGTTTCTGACGGGGCATCCTCCACTCAGGCTGAACTAATAGCCCTCCTTGCTGCCCTTCTCGCTGAGGAAGAAGCAGATGGTTTCTGCCCCTTGCTTGTCTGCTGCGATTCCAGGTCTGCTCTCGACGGGATCGCATTTGGATCTGGGGAAAATAAGGACCTCATCCTCCGAATACGAGGGTTAACATCCACACTTCAGGATGAAGGCCGTCCTGTGACATTCCTATGGATACCTAGTCATGTCGGTATCTTGGGGAATGAGGCAGCAGATGACCTTGCCAAGACTGGCTGCAACAAGGCCACACCTGACTACGTTGTTCCTCGAACACTCTTACAGATTAGGACCCAAATCCGCCGCAAACAGAGAGAAGCTCGGGAAGCAGCCATCCCCCTGGACTCCCCGCCCACATGGTACGATGTCCTCCGTAAACTTCCTGACTTCTCGTACGTCTACGGGAAAGGGTCGCGGAAGGGGGACGTGATTGCTGCCCGTATCATCATCGGGTATGACTTTGCTTGGGAGATTGGTATCCCCACATCCCCTGAGCAACGCTCTTGTGCGTTATGCAGAAGACCCGACAGCCGCACCCTTATCCACTACCTCCTAAGATGTCCCCACACACAACGCTTCCGTGACGCCTGCTGGACCACCACTCCACGACCCCCTGACGGAGACACGATGATCCTCCCAATACTGGCCAGATATTTTGTAAATAATATTAATTATGTGTTAAAGGAACATCCTTCCTTCCTTAGGCTTTAGTAAGCCCCTTTATAATATTTATACTGTATATACTTTTCACACTTGCCAGATGATTCTGGTGTCATTGTACAGGGGTACCTAGTGACAGCACTAGGATCCCGCTTCCTCTATCAAGGAATAAACAATTGAAATTGAATTGAATTGAGTGAAAATCTTGGGATTGATGGGATTTGTATCGGGGATGTGGATAAAGTTGCAATTATGGGTAGATGATCACTGGTTGTTGTGGGTCCAGCTTTTAGATGTACGTTTAGATGGTGATGTCTATTGGTTAAAACAATGTCTGGTTTCCCAGTGTTGCCGGCTGATATGTAAGTTGCGAAGTCGGGCCCGAGGTGTGTTATTGTCCCGTGATCGATGAGAGCATGGAGGATTTTTCCTCCTGGGTTTCTGACATTGTTTCCTAAGGTTGTGTGTTTTGCATTGAGGTCTCCTATGAAGTATGCTGGATTGTTTTGCCTCATTAGTTTTAAGATGTCCCCTGTAGGAAATATTGGTCTTCTGAATGTTAAATATGAAGTTCCGATGGTTATTGGCCCTCTTGTTGTACTTACTTCGGCTGCCAGAAAGTTACTTTGAAAGTTGTCAATGATTTTATATTGTATGTTGCGTTTTATGGCAATTGCTATGCCATCATGTGGTTCGTCGTGTATGTTCATTTGATGTACATGGTAGTTAAAGATCTTGATTTTTTCCCTATTTTTCCTACCATGTGCGTTGATAAGAGTGATGTCAGGGTCTAATGTGCTGTATATGTTGGTGAGTTCTGATTTCCTTGCCGAATTCCAGGCTAGGACGTTGTGCTGGATTATCTTTCAT
Organism: Homarus americanus; assembly: GCF_018991925.1. Taxonomy (NCBI): domain Eukaryota; kingdom Metazoa; phylum Arthropoda; class Malacostraca; order Decapoda; family Nephropidae; genus Homarus; species Homarus americanus. The sequence continues at coordinate 14,114 of NW_024743708.1, forward strand.
GATTTGTTTTGAGAAGTCGTGGGTCCCGAGAACTTGGTGTAGGGTGTCTGCTGGCTCGTATATCTCCTGGCGAGTGTCTACTCCTTTCCTCCTTCAATCCCGTTCTGATTTTCTTAAATTTAATTGTATCTACTCTTTCAATTCTATTGTATTTGGTGTTAATAAGTCCTGCATTTATCAGTTGGTCTATGTAGGATTCTTCTACCCTATCATCTTCGTAGGTAACTTTTACTGTGCCTTCCTTTATTTCCTGGAGAAGTCTGTCATTTGTTATTGTAGGTGGTGTGTTAACAGAGTTGCAATTAAATTAATGCACATTAGGTAATATTCTTACTTTGTTTCACCTGTAAATTGGTGCAACAAGGATCTATCTCGAGTTTTGTTTGCAGATAAACATTCGAATTCCTTATACATCAACATTTAAAATCTATAATAACAAAAGTCGTAATTATGTAACCAATTAATTTACTATTCTTTACACTTCATGGCTATGTTACCATTTACAATTTTCAGTTTTCCTGAATCACTATCATTAATGCCTTCTTCCTTTGTTTAGGAGCTCTTATTGACCAGTGTTAGTGAAGGAAGAAACTGGCATGTTTGAGGGGCAGACTGAAGAACACATTTACTGTACTTTCCTCACGTAGAGATACGCCCGTTGCCACTGTTTTTTTTACTATGGTACCACCAACAAACCCGCTGTTTTTATTTTATTTTATTTTATTTTTACATAGTAACTGGAAAACTAATTTCCGAAAAATATAAATTGCACTAAAATGAAAGTGCCTAAATGCGTGAGACGATTACTTTATGAACCTTGTATGCCAACCTTCATGAAAGAATGAAGCTCCGCCCAGAAAAGTAGTTCCTGAAGTATTTGTAAAATGATTAAATAAGTATAGACATTTCTTGCATATAATTGAAGAAAATTTGGAATTGTATCAATTTCTAGTTTGGTTATTAGTCAATTTCCCAATAAAATGATACTGGGCTATATTGATCTTGATACTATACCAAAGAAAGTAGTTCCACAATGTTCATTTTATATTAGGAGGGATAGCCCTCACTAGATAGCAAGTTCCTCATAATTGATATTATAAGTAATACCCCAAACGACTTAATCGTGAGAGGGAGAAACTTAAGGTCAATTTGAGATAGAAGAAAACTTGGCTTACCTCTATACTTTAACAAACTTATCCTGGCAAATCAATCTAAAGATGGTGGTTGAGATACTATTAATTACTTTATTTTGGATCTAATTTGAAATCATCTTGATTTAGACACAAGAAAAACGCGAAAATAAATATCAATAGTTAACATTTTCTAGCCCAGTATGTTTGTAAATGAATAAAGTTTATAAAGCCAAACTTGTTTATTTCTATCACATGCTCTTATTTTTAATTTGGAAATTTTTATTTTAGCATACTACGAATTATAGAAAGAGTAATCATTTTATTTGTTTGTAAAATGAGGTAAATAACATAAAAAAGAAGGTTCAGCGCAATGATGGTCAGTCAAGTAAGGTTAGGGTTCAGGATGATCATGTTCGTGCATACTTACCTGGCACAGGAGATACCGTGATCACGAAGGCGGTTTTCCCAGGGCGAGGCTCACCATTGCACTCCGGTGATGCTGACCCTTGCGATTAACCCAAATGTGGTTAACTCGGGTGTGCAATTTTTTTTAGCGGGGGACTGCGTTCGCGCTATCCCCCTTATACATATCATAAGGGACTCTAAACGAAATATAAAGTAAGGTGCAGCGGCGTATTTGCACCGCTTAACAAGGTCTCTGTTAATAAATAGTACTTGATTTATGCTTAAGCGTCAGCGAAGAATTTTTTTCTACGCTACTTTTACATGATTTGTATTTTGACAATTTTGTGTGAATGAAAAGATTTTCAAACTCTCCAATTGATGCCTAGTAACTCATAATACTGAAAGAAGTTTTTAATAGTCTGTTAGGAAAACGTGTTAATCTAAATTTTTTCCAGTATAATATCGAGACATTTTTTTGAGATTAAAAACTTTGATTGAGACAGAAAAAAGGAGTGTTATGTCCTCATAGAGAACTTCAAAATATTAACTGTACTCATGTTGTGAAATGAGCCTGAACTTATCCTAATGTTATATCCAACGTTATCCTTGCCAGGTCCTAACACACCTCTTATCCATGTTTGTCACATCATACTCATGCATGTGTAACTCCGCATATTGTAACCTACCAAGGACCGAATAAACGGACAATTACATCCTGCTTTTTTGCAACCCAGAAAGAAGTCGCACCTGTGTCTGACCGTGACATATATACAGCGATTATAAGACATTATATGCCCTTGGCCATCTTTAAATAAAATGTAATATATTTGCTTTAATTTCTCCCCATGGGGAGTGGACCGATCCCGGAGATACTGCAATACCGGGCCGATCCGCGGTAAAGCTGGAGCAAGCCCCAAGCACTTCGCCATGATCCAAAAATCAGTTTAATATCGAAGATCCCACATGGGGATCGTATCAGATATTAAGCTGATAAGAACAGATTTTATTTAAAAGAATGATACATTGTTTTTTATTTACAATAGTTTGGGTATTCCAGTAATTTGTGACAATTGGCTGACTATCTATTACATTTTATACATAGTGTTCCTATTCCACTAACTAGAACCTATTCTTTCTTCTATCTTGACTTTGGGTTTATTTCACCCTACATACTGTCTAGCCCCTGAGGTATGTTCTATATAAATCATTCTCGACCAGCGAATGGCATCACTTACACACAGTTTCCTGAAGAGGCGCAGGTATCCCTTTGATGCCAGTCTCTTCATCAGCTTCTCGTTCTCCGGGTCGTATGCTCCCAGGGGTCCCACTATGAATGCAGCCACCTTCACCTGCTGGTATTGTCTTCTCATCTCTGCTGCCAGTTCTGCATACTTTTCTTCTTTCCTCAGTCTTGCTTCTTTAAATGCCTCTTGTCCATTCTCGAATGGGCAGGTGACGTCGATCAGGATCACTTCTCGGTTCTTTTCAATCACCAGGTCTGGACGTCCATTGTCTGCTGCTCCTGGTACTCGTTCATTTGCCGACATGACCTTCCAATGTCGACCTTCTGCGGCTTTTCGTACTCTATCCACCAGGGCATTATGTCGCTTTTGCATGGCTCGAGAGTGTATCATGCAGTGGTTTACTACATGTGGGAGCGTTTCTTCTCTATTGCACCGACGACATCTCCGATCCCTATTCTGGCCTCGCTTCGCTCCATTGACGGGGAGTAGGTTCAGTCTTGCTCGGTGTATGAAACGCCAGTCTGCGAAGGTTGTATACGCTCCATTTCGAACAAATGCTGATGATGCTCTCTCTTGTGCTACGAGCTTCATCACTTTCCCTTGGTCAGGCTTATTCTGCAGAACTTCATCTCTCATCTGTCGTCGCTGGCTCCGGATGGTTTTGGCTACCTTCCTTCTATCTTTTTCTTCAATGATGGAGTCCGTGCATTTTATCTTGATGTTGTCTCCTCCCTCTGCTATCCAGGAAACCCCCATTCGGCCTGAGGCACACCTGGCTCTAGACCAGATGGTTTGGTGGTCTCCTCCTCGCGTTTGCATCTCTCCCTGTGTTAAGTACATGCATGCGTCGGTCATGCTTGGCTCCTGTCGTGTTGTCATTGTTGCCACTCGCCGGCATTCTTCTCTGGCTATTTCCCTGACGTCAGGATCCGGTGACGTGAGTAATTTATATGCGGTATCCACCAGGAAAATGTCAGAGTCTTCTGCCGCGAGTGGGACACCACACGCTCCAGCTTTACTGCTTCCGTACAAGTACTCATTCGACGCTCTTGACGGTAGATGTAGCGTGTGTTTAAGCATTGTCTTCATTTCGTTGTCCAGGTGTGCCCAGTCAGTTTTCCTCAGTTGCCAAGTCCTCATTGCATGCACTCCTGCCGGGAACATGAATGTCTTGACTGCATCTATTCTCTGCCACGGTGCTAGCTTGCTTGTCAGTATTTTGGTCCCGAGTTGCATTAGTTCCTCTACTGTTTGGATGTTTGGCAGAAGATGGAACCCAACTGGTCGTCCCAAGAAGAGCGGTGCTTCGCCATCGCTCTTCCATTGGATGGGCGTTTCTCCCACGTAGAACTGTGTCTGGCGCATTCCTCGAGGTCTTCGTCCAGACAGGTGCAATGATGAGCTTTTGCTAGAATTTAGGTCCAGTCCCATCATATTGCATTGTTCTGTTGCTATGTAGAGGAGTTGCTGTAGATTATCTTGCTGTTTTGTAATGATGGTTATATCGTCTGCATATGCTAAGCATGGGTGCTTGTGCTGTTGGTCCAGTATCATTCCTTCGGCCGCGATTTTCCGCAACAGTGGTTCGACCGCTATATTGAACAGGAGACCACTTATTGGGCACCCCTGTTGCACACCGCATTGCACTGGTATCTCTTCTGTTTCTCCTTCCTTTGTTAGGATTCTTGTCGTCTTGCCACTGATGATGTCTCCTGCTACTGTTTCAAAATCCCGTCCCACCCCTATACGGTTGAGCGCTCTTTTAATGAGGTCCAGTGACACTGAGCCAAATGCATTGGTCAAGTCGAGTGCTGCTATGCAGGTATCGCCATTGTTCCGTCGTGCATCGTCCATGTGATGTTGAAGTATGTAGTTGTGTTCTATCACCCCATCACTTGGCATGAATCCTTTCTGTGCGGCGCACAGTACCTCGTTGTCAACGAGCCACCTTCTGAGTCGTGCTGTGAGGCATCCCGTGTACACCTTGTATATTGTGCGGCTCAGTGTTATAGGCCTCCAATTTGAAACGACTTCTGGGTTACCACCTTTTTGGGGACAAGTATTGTTCTGTATCGTTTCCAGGAGACTGGTATTCTCTTGGCTCTGAGACACACGTTGAATATGGCTGCCATAACTCGGCAGCTTGGGTCAGCCTTTCTCCAGTTCTCATATGATATTCTGTCTTCACCTGGTGACGAATTCTCTGCTGCTGCTAGTTTTGTAAATACTTCCTTCTCTGTGAAGGGCTGCATTTCCATCTCTGGTCTGTCGTCTGGCGGTTCGGGAATGTGCTCCACGGTATTTAGGTCACAATCCTTTTCAACCATCATTTGTTGGAAGTGTTCCTCTATTCTCTCCTTGCTTATTTCACATCTTGCGCCGTTCCCATCGGCAATTAGCCGTATTGCTCGGCGACGGTTGTATTTGTACAGCCTCTGGATCTGTTTGCAATCATTGGCATCGGTGATTTTCCTGGTCGTGTTCTGTCCTTGAGAGATGTTTATCCTGTTTGCCTCTTGTATTGCTACCTCGATCTCAATCAGTACTTCTTCAAATCTTGCCCAGTCCGGGTTCCGCTGGATCTCATACACTGTGCCCAGAAACGGCTCCAGTATCCATGTCTCCTCAGCTTCATCTCGCTCTTCATTTGGTTCAGGAGTTATGCCAATCTGCTCCTGTATGTTGCCTTCACCACTTAGTGTTTGAGTTGCTTCACTTTGCGATAGTGGTGTAGGGGATTCACTGAGATTACTTTGGCTTCCTTCATTTGTTTCTTGACTTTGCATTATCTGTTCCCCTGTTCGGGTACTGTCTCCCCCATGTTCTTCATCGGGGCTTAGAGGTGACAGTGGCATTCTTGGCATGTGCAAGAGGGGTGTCAGGTCCCCTGGGTGCTGTGATTCCTCTCTTGGTGAGGGTTCATTTTGGAGCAGCTGGCTCGGCGTTATCGACCTCAGTCGCGTTTCTTGATCGTCTGGGCTCAGCGGTGACACTGGTGTACTTCTCCCAGAGACGGGGCGTGGTGTCTCTGGTCCTTCCACTTCTCCATCCCTGGGTGGAGGTGTCCATCTGTGCCTTTCTCGTTGCCCTTGTGTTTCTCTTTGCTGCTGTTGCTCGTAATTCTGTGGCTGCTCCCTCTGCTCATTATCCCTATTTTCCCCAACTTCCTGTGAGGGCTAGGCGCTTGCTGGATTGCCTTCAGCCTGCTGGTTCCCCTGTCGTTGCTCCGCCTGACGTTGGTTGTCTCTCCTCCTCCACTGCCGTACATGTGTTGCTACCTTGT